>NW_026871150.1:182701-408280 GCF_028564815.1 Eubalaena glacialis
CGTTTTGCCAGGATAATCAGGGCCTTACTTCGAGGCTAGTGCTCACATTGACTTTCACGTTTGGTATAGAGCAGAGCCGGGTGAGCTTCCAACTAGGAACTGGAAGCACAAGGTTTCTTTCGAGAAAACTCATTTTCTTCTATGTGCCATGCCGGCTGTAAGTAAAAGCACGGTAACAACAGTGCTTTTCAGGTAGCTTCGGGGCCGCATCAACGGAGCTTTCATAATGGGAAAACTAGCCTTGTGCCGTCAGTCTCTAATTTCTAGGTTGACACGCAGCATACACGCAGGAGCAGAACTTCCTGGTTCTACGCAGTGTTCTGGTACTGAAACGGGTGCTGAAGCAAGGCCCCTAGGAGTGTTGAAAAGCTTACTACCTTGAAACTAAAGCAGAACAACGATGAAGGCCTCATGGAGCTGCTGCACGCCTCTCGTTTTGCAAGGATAATCAGGGCCTTACTTCGAAGCTTGGGCTCACGTTGACTTTCACTTTAGGTATAGCCCAGAGCAGGGTGAGCTTCCAACAAGGAACTGGAAACCCAAGGTTTCTTAGGAGAAAACTCATTTTCTTCTCAGGACCATGCCGGCAGTGAGGAAAACCCCGGCAACAACAATGCTTTTCAGGTAGCTTCGAGGCCGCATGAACGAAGCTTTAATAATGGGAAAAGAAGCCTTATGCCATCAGTCTCCAATTTCTAGGTTGACACGCAGCATACACGCAGGACCAGAGCTTACTGTCTCTACGCAGTGTTCTGGTACCGAAACGGTTGCTTAAGCAAAGTCCCCAGGAATGTTGGAAAGCTTACTACCGTGAAACTAAAGCAGAACAGCGATGAAGGCCTCATGGAGCTGCTGCACGCCTCCCGTATTGCCAGCATAATCAGGGCCTTACTTCGAGGCTAGTGCTCACATTGACTTTCACGTTTGGTATAGAGCAGAGCCGGGTGAGCTTCCAACTAGGAACTGGAAGCACAAGGTTTCTTTCGAGAAAACTCATTTTCTTCTATGTGCCATGCCGGCTGTAAGTAAAAGCACGGTAACAACAGTGCTTTTCAGGTAGCTTCGAGGCCGCATGAATGGAGCTTTCAAAACGGGAAAACAAGCCTTGTGCCATCAGTCTCTAATTTCTAGGTTGACACGCAGCATACACGCAGGAGCAGAGCTTCCTGGTTCTACGCAGTGTTCTGGTACTGAAACGGGTGCTGAAGCAAGTCCCCTAGGAGTGTTGAAAGCTTACTACCTTGAAACTAAAGCAGAACAACGATGAAGGCCTCATGGAGCTGCTGCACGCCTCTCGTTTTGCAAGGATAATCAGGGCCTTACTTCGAAGCTTGGGCTCACGTTGACTTTCACTTTAGGTATAGCGCAGAGCAGGGTGAGCTTCCAACAAGGAACTGGAAACCCAAGGTTTCTTAGGAGAAAACTCATTTTCTTCTCAGGACCATGCCGGCAGTGAGGAAAACCCCGGCAACAACAATGCTTTTCAGGTAGCTTCGAGGCCGCATGAACGGAGCTTTCATAATGGAAAAAGAAGCCTTATGCCATCAGTCTCCAATTTCTAGGTTGACACGCAGCATACACGCAGGACCAGAGCTTACTGTCTCTACGCAGTGTTCTGGTACCGAAACGGTTGCTTAAGCAAAGTCCCTAGGAGTCTTGGAAAGCTTACTACCGTGAAACTAAAGCAGAACAGCGATGAAGGCCTCATGGAGGTGCTGCACGCCTCCCGTTTTGCCAGGATAATCAGGGCCTTACTTCGAGGCTGGTGCTCACATTGACTTTCACGTTTGGTATAGAGCAGAGCCGGGTGAGCTTCCAACTAGGAACTGGAAGCACAAGGTTTCTTTCGAGAAAACTCATTTTCTTCTATGTGCCATGCCGGCTGTAAGTAAAAGCACGGTAACAACAGTGCTTTTCAGGTAGCTTCGGGGCCGCATCAACGGAGCTTTCATAATGGGAAAACTAGCCTTGTGCCGTCAGTCTCTAATTTCTAGGTTGACACGCAGCATACACGCAGGAGCAGAACTTCCTGGTTCTACGCAGTGTTCTGGTACTGAAACGGGTGCTGAAGCAAGGCCCCTAGGAGTGTTGAAAAGCTTACTACCTTGAAACTAAAGCAGAACAACGATGAAGGCCTCATGGAGCTGCTGCACGCCTCTCGTTTTGCAAGGATAATCAGGGCCTTACTTCGAAGCTTGGGCTCACGTTGACTTTCACTTTAGGTAGAGCGCAGAGCAGGGTGAGCTTCCAACAAGGAACTGGAAACCCAAGGTTTCTTAGGAGAAAACTCATTTTCTTCTCAGGACCATGCCGGCAGTGAGGAAAACCCCGGCAACAACAATGCTTTTCAGGTAGCTTCGAGGCCGCATGAACGAAGCTTTAATAATGGGAAAAGAAGCCTTATGCCATCAGTCTCCAATTTCTAGGTTGACACGCAGCATACACGCAGGACCAGAGCTTACTGTCTCTACGCAGTGTTCTGGTACCGAAACGGTTGCTTAAGCAAAGTCCCCAGGAATGTTGGAAAGCTTACTACCGTGAAACTAAAGCAGAACAGCGATGAAGGCCTCATGGAGCTGCTGCACGCCTCCCGTATTGCCAGCATAATCAGGGCCTTACTTCGAGGCTAGTGCTCACATTGACTTTCACGTTTGGTATAGAGCAGAGCCGGGTGAGCTTCCAACTAGGAACTGGAAGCACAAGGTTTCTTTCGAGAAAACTCATTTTCTTCTATGTGCCATGCCGGCTGTAAGTAAAAGCACGGTAACAACAGTGCTTTTCAGGTAGCTTCGAGGCCGCATGAATGGAGCTTTCAAAACGGGAAAACAAGCCTTGTGCCATCAGTCTCTAATTTCTAGGTTGACACGCAGCATACACGCAGGAGCAGAGCTTCCTGGTTCTACGCAGTGTTCTGGTACTGAAACGGGTGCTGAAGCAAGGCCCCTAGGAGTGTTGAAAAGCTTACTACCTTGAAACTAAAGCAGAACAACGATGAAGGCCTCATGGAGCTGCTGCACGCCTCTCGTTTTGCAAGGATAATCAGGGCCTTACTTCGAAGCTTGGGCTCACGTTGACTTTCACTTTAGGTATAGCGCAGAGCAGGGTGAGCTTCCAACAAGGAACTGGAAACCCAAGGTTTCTTAGGAGAAAACTCATTTTCTTCTCAGAACCATGCCGGCAGTGAGGAAAACCCCGGCAACAACAATGCTTTTCAGGTAGCTTCGAGGCCGCATGAACGGAGCTTTCATAATGGGAAAAGAAGCCTTATGCCATCAGTCTCCAATTTCTAGGTTGACACGCAGCATACACGCAGGACCAGAGCTTACTGTCTCTACGCAGTGTTCTGGTACCGAAACGGTTGCTTAAGCAAAGTCCCTAGGAATGTTGGAAAGCTTACTACCGTGAAACTAAAGCAGAACAGCGATGAAGGCCTCATGGAGCTGCTGCACGCCTCCCGTTTTGCCAGGATAATCAGGGCCTTACTTCGAGGCTAGTGCTCACATTGACTTTCACGTTTGGTATAGAGCAGAGCCGGGTGAGCTTCCAACTAGGAACTGGAAGCACAAGGTTTCTTTCGAGAAAACTCATTTTCTTCTATGTGCCATGCCGGCTGTAAGTAAAAGCACGGTAACAACAGTGCTTTTCAGGTAGCTTCGGGGCCGCATCAACGGAGCTTTCATAATGGGAAAACTAGCCTTGTGCCGTCAGTCTCTAATTTCTAGCTTGACACGCAGCATACACGCAGGAGCAGAACTTCCTGGTTCTACGCAGTGTTCTGGTACTGAAACGGGTGCTGAAGCAAGGCCCCTAGGAGTGTTGAAAAGCTTACTACCTTGAAACTAAAGCAGAACAACGATGAAGGCCTCATGGAGCTGCTGCACGCCTCTCGTTTTGCAAGGATAATCAGGGCCTTACTTCGAAGCTTGGGCTCACGTTGACTTTCACTTTAGGTATAGCGCAGAGCAGGGTGAGCTTCCAACAAGGAACTGGAAACCCAAGGTTTCTTAGGAGAAAACTCATTTTCTTCTCAGAACCATGCTGGCAGTGAGGAAAACCCCGGCAACAACAATGCTTTTCAGGTAGCTTCGAGGCCGCATGAACGGAGCTTTCATAATGGCAAAAGAAGCCTTATGCCATCAGTCTCCAATTTCTAGGTTGACACGCAGCATACACGCAGGACCAGAGCTTACTGTCTCTACGCAGTGTTCTGGTACCGAAACGGTTGCTTAAGCAAAGTCCCTAGGAGTCTTGGAAAGCTTACTACCGTGAAACTAAAGCAGAACAGCGATGAAGGCCTCATGGAGCTGCTGCACGCCTCCCGTTTTGCCAGGATAATCAGGGCCTTACTTCGAGGCTAGTGCTCACATTGACTTTCACGTTTGGTATAGAGCAGAGCCGGGTGAGCTTCCAACTAGGAACTGGAAGCACAAGGTTTCTTTCGAGAAAACTCATTTTCTTCTATGTGCCATGCCGGCTGTAAGTAAAAGCACGGTAACAACAGTGCTTTTCAGGTAGCTTCGGGGCCGCATCAACGGAGCTTTCATAATGGGAAAACTAGCCTTGTGCCGTCAGTCTCTAATTTCTAGCTTGACACGCAGCATACAGGCAGGAGCAGAACTTCCTGGTTCTACGCAGTGTTCTGGTACTGAAACGGGTGCTGAAGCAAGGCCCCTAGGAGTGTTGAAAAGCTTACTACCTTGAAACTAAAGCAGAACAACGATGAAGGCCTCATGGAGCTGCTGCACGCCTCTCGTTTTGCAAGGATAATCAGGGCCTTACTTCGAAGCTTGGGCTCACGTTGACTTTCACTTTAGGTATAGCGCAGAGCAGGGTGAGCTTCCAACAAGGAACTGGAAACCCAAGGTTTCTTAGGAGAAAACTCATTTTCTTCTCAGGACCATGCCGGCAGTGAGGAAAACCCCGGCAACAACAATGCTTTTCAGGTAGCTTCGAGGCCGCATGAACGAAGCTTTAATAATGGGAAAAGAAGCCTTATGCCATCAGTCTCCAATTTCTAGGTTGACACGCAGCATACACGCAGGACCAGAGCTTACTGTCTCTACGCAGTGTTCTGGTACCGAAACGGTTGCTTAAGCAAAGTCCCCAGGAATGTTGGAAAGCTTACTACCGTGAAACTAAAGCAGAACAGCGATGAAGGCCTCATGGAGCTGCTGCACGCCTCCCGTATTGCCAGCATAATCAGGGCCTTACTTCGAGGCTAGTGCTCACATTGACTTTCACGTTTGGTATAGAGCAGAGCCGGGTGAGCTTCCAACTAGGAACTGGAAGCACAAGGTTTCTTTCGAGAAAACTCATTTTCTTCTATGTGCCATGCCGGCTGTAAGTAAAAGCACGGTAACAACAGTGCTTTTCAGGTAGCTTCGAGGCCGCATGAATGGAGCTTTCAAAACGGGAAAACAAGCCTTGTGCCATCAGTCTCTAATTTCTAGGTTGACACGCAGCATACACGCAGGAGCAGAGCTTCCTGGTTCTACGCAGTGTTCTGGTACTGAAACGGGTGCTGAAGCAAGGCCCCTAGGAGTGTTGAAAAGCTTACTACCTTGAAACTAAAGCAGAACAACGATGAAGGCCTCATGGAGCTGCTGCACGCCTCTCGTTTTGCAAGGATAATCAGGGCCTTACTTCGAAGCTTGGGCTCACGTTGACTTTCACTTTAGGTATAGCGCAGAGCAGGGTGAGCTTCCAACAAGGAACTGGAAACCCAAGGTTTCTTAGGAGAAAACTCATTTTCTTCTCAGAACCATGCCGGCAGTGAGGAAAACCCCGGCAACAACAATGCTTTTCAGGTAGCTTCGAGGCCGCATGAACGGAGCTTTCATAATGGGAAAAGAAGCCTTATGCCATCAGTCTCCAATTTCTAGGTTGACACGCAGCATACACGCAGGACCAGAGCTTACTGTCTCTACGCAGTGTTCTGGTACCGAAACGGTTGCTTAAGCAAAGTCCCTAGGAGTCTTGGAAAGCTTACTACCGTGAAACTAAAGCAGAACAGCGATGAAGGCCTCATGGAGCTGCTGCACGCCTCCCGTTTTGCCAGGATAATCAGGGCCTTACTTCGAGGCTAGTGCTCACATTGACTTTCACGTTTGGTATAGAGCAGAGCCGGGTGAGCTTCCAACTAGGAACTGGAAGCACAAGGTTTCTTTCGAGAAAACTCATTTTCTTCTATGTGCCATGCCGGCTGTAAGTAAAAGCACGGTAACAACAGTGCTTTTCAGGTAGCTTCGGGGCCGCATCAACGGAGCTTTCATAATGGGAAAACTAGCCTTGTGCCGTCAGTCTCTAATTTCTAGCTTGACACGCAGCATACACGCAGGAGCAGAACTTCCTGGTTCTACGCAGTGTTCTGGTACTGAAACGGGTGCTGAAGCAAGGCCCCTAGGAGTGTTGAAAAGCTTACTACCTTGAAACTAAAGCAGAACAACGATGAAGGCCTCATGGAGCTGCTGCACGCCTCTCGTTTTGCAAGGATAATCAGGGCCTTACTTCGAAGCTTGGGCTCACGTTGACTTTCACTTTAGGTATAGCGCAGAGCAGGGTGAGCTTCCAACAAGGAACTGGAAACCCAAGGTTTCTTAGGAGAAAACTCATTTTCTTCTCAGGACCATGCCGGCAGTGAGGAAAACCCCGGCAACAACAATGCTTTTCAGGTAGCTTCGAGGCCGCATGAACGAAGCTTTAATAATGGGAAAAGAAGCCTTATGCCATCAGTCTCCAATTTCTAGGTTGACACGCAGCATACACGCAGGACCAGAGCTTACTGTCTCTACGCAGTGTTCTGGTACCGAAACGGTTGCTTAAGCAAAGTCCCCAGGAATGTTGGAAAGCTTACTACCGTGAAACTAAAGCAGAACAGCGATGAAGGCCTCATGGAGCTGCTGCACGCCTCCCGTATTGCCAGCATAATCAGGGCCTTACTTCGAGGCTAGTGCTCACATTGACTTTCACGTTTGGTATAGAGCAGAGCCGGGTGAGCTTCCAACTAGGAACTGGAAGCACAAGGTTTCTTTCGAGAAAACTCATTTTCTTCTATGTGCCATGCCGGCTGTAAGTAAAAGCACGGTAACAACAGTGCTTTTCAGGTAGCTTCGAGGCCGCATGAATGGAGCTTTCAAAACGGGAAAACAAGCCTTGTGCCATCAGTCTCTAATTTCTAGGTTGACACGCAGCATACACGCAGGAGCAGAGCTTCCTGGTTCTACGCAGTGTTCTGGTACTGAAACGGGTGCTGAAGCAAGGCCCCTAGGAGTGTTGAAAAGCTTACTACCTTGAAACTAAAGCAGAACAACGATGAAGGCCTCATGGAGCTGCTGCACGCCTCTCGTTTTGCAAGGATAATCAGGGCCTTACTTCGAAGCTTGGGCTCACGTTGACTTTCACTTTAGGTATAGCGCAGAGCAGGGTGAGCTTCCAACAAGGAACTGGAAACCCAAGGTTTCTTAGGAGAAAACTCAGTTTCTTCTCAGAACCATGCCGGCAGTGAGGAAAACCCCGGCAACAACAATGCTTTTCAGGTAGCTTCGAGGCCTCATGAACGGAGCTTTCATAATGGGAAAAGAAGCCTTATGCCATCAGTCTCCAATTTCTAGGTTGACACGCAGCATACACGCAGGACCAGAGCTTACTGTCTCTACGCAGTGTTCTGGTACCGAAACGGTTGCTTAAGCAAAGTCCCTAGGAGTCGTGGAAAGCTTACTACCGTGAAACTAAAGCAGAACAGCGATGAAGGCCTCATGGAGCTGCTGCACGCCTCCCGTTTTGCCAGGATAATCAGGGCCTTACTTCGAGGCTAGTGCTCACATTGACTTTCACGTTTGGTATAGAGCAGAGCCGGGTGAGCTTCCAACTAGGAACTGGAAGCACAAGGTTTCTTTCGAGAAAACTCATTTTCTTCTATGTGCCATGCCGGCTGTAAGTAAAAGCACGGTAACAACAGTGCTTTTCAGGTAGCTTCGGGGCCGCATCAACGGAGCTTTCAAAACGGAAAACTAGCCTTGTGCCGTCAGTCTCTAATTTCTAGGTTGACACGCAGCATACACGCAGGAGCAGAGCTTCCTGGTTCTACGCAGTGTTCTGGTACTGAAACGGGTGCTGAAGCAAGGCCCCTAGGAGTGTTGAAAAGCTTACTACCTTGAAACTAAAGCAGAACAACGATGAAGGCCTCATGGAGCTGCTGCACGCCTCTCGTTTTGCAAGGATAATCAGGGCCTTACTTCGAAGCTTGGGCTCACTTTGACTTTCACTTTAGGTATAGCGCAGAGCAGGGTGAGCTTCCAACAAGGAACTGGAAACCCAAGGTTTCTTAGGAGAAAACTCATTTTCTTCTCAGAACCATGCCGGCAGTGAGGAAAACCCCGGCAACAACAATGCTTTTCAGGTAGCTTCGAGGCCACATGAACGGAGCTTTCATAATGGGAAAAGATGCCTTATGTCATCAGTCTCCAATTTCTAGGTTGACACGCAGCATACACGCAGGACCAGAGCTTACTGTCTCTACGCAGTGTTCTGGTACCGAAACGGTTGCTTAAGCAAAGTCCCTAGGAATGTTGGAAAGCTTACTACCGTGAAACTAAAGCAGAACAGCGATGAAGGCCTCATGGAGCTGCTGCACGCCTCCCGTATTGCCAGCATAATCAGGGCCTTACTTCGAGGCTAGTGCTCACATTGACTTTCACGTTTGGTATAGAGCAGAGCCGGGTGAGCTTCCAACTAGGAACTGGAAGCACAAGGTTTCTTTCGAGAAAACTCATTTTCTTCTATGTGCCATGCCGGCTGTAAGTAAAAGCACGGTAACAACAGTGCTTTTCAGGTAGCTTCGGGGCCGCATCAACGGAGCTTTCATAATGGGAAAACTAGTCTTGTGCCGTCAGTCTCTAATTTCTAGCTTGACACGCAGCATACACGCAGGAGCAGAGCTTCCTGGTTCTACGCAGTGTTCTGGTACTGAAACGGGTGCTGAAGCAAGGCCCCTAGGAGTGTTGAAAAGCTCACTACCTTGAAACTAAAGCAGAACAACGATGAAGGCCTCATGGAGCTGCTGCACGCCTCTCGTTTTGCAAGGATAATCAGGGCCTTACTTCGAAGCTTGGGCTCACGTTGACTTTCACTTTAGGTATAGCGCAGAGCAGGCTGAGCTTCCAACAAGGAACTGGAAACCCAAGGTTTCTTAGGAGAAAACTCATTTTCTTCTCAGGACCATGCCGGCAGTGAGGAAAACCCCGGCAACAACAATGCTTTTCAGGTAGCTTCGAGGCCGCATGAACGAAGCTTTAATAATGGGAAAAGAAGCCTTATGCCATCAGTCTCCAATTTCTAGGTTGACACGCAGCATACACGCAGGACCAGAGCTTACTGTCTCTACGCAGTGTTCTGGTACCGAAACGGTTGCTTAAGCAAAGTCCCCAGGAATGTTGGAAAGCTTACTACCGTGAAACTAAAGCAGAACAGCGATGAAGGCCTCATGGAGCTGCTGCACGCCTCCCGTATTGCCAGCATAATCAGGGCCTTACTTCGAGGCTAGTGCTCACATTGACTTTCACGTTTGGTATAGAGCAGAGCCGGGTGAGCTTCCAACTAGGAACTGGAAGCACAAGGTTTCTTTCGAGAAAACTCATTTTCTTCTATGTGCCATGCCGGCTGTAAGTAAAAGCACGGTAACAACAGTGCTTTTCAGGTAGCTTCGAGGCCGCATGAATGGAGCTTTCAAAACGGGAAAACAAGCCTTGTGCCATCAGTCTCTAATTTCTAGGTTGACACGCAGCATACACGCAGGAGCAGAGCTTCCTGGTTCTACGCAGTGTTCTGGTACTGAAACGGGTGCTGAAGCAAGGCCCCTAGGAGTGTTGAAAAGCTTACTACCTTGAAACTAAAGCAGAACAACGATGAAGGCCTCATGGAGCTGCTGCACGCCTCTCGTTTTGCAAGGATAATCAGGGCCTTACTTCGAAGCTTGGGCTCACGTTGACTTTCACTTTAGGTATAGCGCAGAGCAGGGTGAGCTTCCAACAAGGAACTGGAAACCCAAGGTTTCTTAGGAGAAAACTCAGTTTCTTCTCAGAACCATGCCGGCAGTGAGGAAAACCCCGGCAACAACAATGCTTTTCAGGTAGCTTCGAGGCCTCATGAACGGAGCTTTCATAATGGGAAAAGAAGCCTTATGCCATCAGTCTCCAATTTCTAGGTTGACACGCAGCATACACGCAGGACCAGAGCTTACTGTCTCTACGCAGTGTTCTGGTACCGAAACGGTTGCTTAAGCAAAGTCCCTAGGAGTCGTGGAAAGCTTACTACCTTGAAACTAAAGCAGAACAGCGATGAAGGCCTCATGGAGCTGCTGCACGCCTCCCGTTTTGCCAGGATAATCAGGGCCTTACTTCGAGGCTAGTGCTCACATTGACTTTCACGTTTGGTATAGAGCAGAGCCGGGTGAGCTTCCAACTAGGAACTGGAAGCACAAGGTTTCTTTCGAGAAAACTCATTTTCTTCTATGTGCCATGCCGGCTGTAAGTAAAAGCACGGTAACAACAGTGCTTTTCAGGTAGCTTCGGGGCCGCATCAACGGAGCTTTCAAAACGGAAAACTAGCCTTGTGCCGTCAGTCTCTAATTTCTAGGTTGACACGCAGCATACACGCAGGAGCAGAGCTTCCTGGTTCTACGCAGTGTTCTGGTACTGAAACGGGTGCTGAAGCAAGGCCCCTAGGAGTGTTGAAAAGCTTACTACCTTGAAACTAAAGCAGAACAACGATGAAGGCCTCATGGAGCTGCTGCACGCCTCTCGTTTTGCAAGGATAATCAGGGCCTTACTTCGAAGCTTGGGCTCACTTTGACTTTCACTTTAGGTATAGCGCAGAGCAGGGTGAGCTTCCAACAAGGAACTGGAAACCCAAGGTTTCTTAGGAGAAAACTCATTTTCTTCTCAGAACCATGCCGGCAGTGAGGAAAACCCCGGCAACAACAATGCTTTTCAGGTAGCTTCGAGGCCACATGAACGGAGCTTTCATAATGGGAAAAGATGCCTTATGTCATCAGTCTCCAATTTCTAGGTTGACACGCAGCATACACGCAGGACCAGAGCTTACTGTCTCTACGCAGTGTTCTGGTACCGAAACGGTTGCTTAAGCAAAGTCCCTAGGAATGTTGGAAAGCTTACTACCGTGAAACTAAAGCAGAACAGCGATGAAGGCCTCATGGAGCTGCTGCACGCCTCCCGTATTGCCAGCATAATCAGGGCCTTACTTCGAGGCTAGTGCTCACATTGACTTTCACGTTTGGTATAGAGCAGAGCCGGGTGAGCTTCCAACTAGGAACTGGAAGCACAAGGTTTCTTTCGAGAAAACTCATTTTCTTCTATGTGCCATGCCGGCTGTAAGTAAAAGCACGGTAACAACAGTGCTTTTCAGGTAGCTTCGGGGCCGCATCAACGGAGCTTTCATAATGGGAAAACTAGTCTTGTGCCGTCAGTCTCTAATTTCTAGCTTGACACGCAGCATACACGCAGGAGCAGAGCTTCCTGGTTCTACGCAGTGTTCTGGTACTGAAACGGGTGCTGAAGCAAGGCCCCTAGGAGTGTTGAAAAGCTCACTACCTTGAAACTAAAGCAGAACAACGATGAAGGCCTCATGGAGCTGCTGCACGCCTCTCGTTTTGCAAGGATAATCAGGGCCTTACTTCGAAGCTTGGGCTCACGTTGACTTTCACTTTAGGTATAGCGCAGAGCAGGCTGAGCTTCCAACAAGGAACTGGAAACCCAAGGTTTCTTAGGAGAAAACTCAGTTTCTTCTCAGAACCATGCCGGCAGTGAGGAAAACCCCGGCAACAACAATGCTTTTCAGGTAGCTTCGAGGCCGCATGAACGAAGCTTTCATAATGGGAAAAGAAGCCTTATGCCATCAGTCTCCAATTTCTAGGTTGACACGCAGCATACACGCAGGACCAGAGCTTACTGTCTCTACGCAGTGTTCTGGTACCGAAACGGTTGCTTAAGCAAAGTCCCTAGGAGTCGTGGAAAGCTTACTACCGTGAAACTAAAGCAGAACAGCGATGAAGGCCTCATGGAGCTGCTGCACGCCTCCCGTTTTGCCAGGATAATCAGGGCCTTACTTCGAGGCTAGTGCTCACATTGACTTTCACGTTTGGTATAGAGCAGAGCCGGGTGAGCTTCCAACTAGGAACTGGAAGCACAAGGTTTCTTTCGAGAAAACTCATTTTCTTCTATGTGCCATGCCGGCTGTAAGTAAAAGCACGGTAACAACAGTGCTTTTCAGGTAGCTTCGGGGCCGCATCAACGGAGCTTTCAAAACGGAAAACTAGCCTTGTGCCGTCAGTCTCTAATTTCTAGGTTGACACGCAGCATACACGCAGGAGCAGAGCTTCCTGGTTCTACGCAGTGTTCTGGTACTGAAACGGGTGCTGAAGCAAGGCCCCTAGGAGTGTTGAAAAGCTTACTACCTTGAAACTAAAGCAGAACAACGATGAAGGCCTCATGGAGCTGCTGCACGCCTCTCGTTTTGCAAGGATAATCAGGGCCTTACTTGGAAGCTTGGGCTCACTTTGACTTTCACTTTAGGTATAGCGCAGAGCAGGGTGAGCTTCCAACAAGGAACTGGAAACCCAAGGTTTCTTAGGAGAAAACTCATTTTCTTCTCAGAACCATGCCGGCAGTGAGGAAAACCCCGGCAACAACAATGCTTTTCAGGTAGCTTCGAGGCCACATGAACGGAGCTTTCATAATGGGAAAAGAAGCCTTATGCCATCAGTCTCCAATTTCTAGGTTGACACGCAGCATACACGCAGGACCAGAGCTTACTGTCTCTACGCAGTGTTCTGGTACCGAAACGGTTGCTTAAGCAAAGTCCCTAGGAATGTTGGAAAGCTTACTACCGTGAAACTAAAGCAGAACAGCGATGAAGGCCTCATGGAGCTGCTGCACGCCTCCCGTATTGCCAGCATAATCAGGGCCTTACTTCGAGGCTAGTGCTCACATTGACTTTCACGTTTGGTATAGAGCAGAGCTGGGTGAGCTTCCAACTAGGAACTGGAAGCACAAGGTTCCTTTCGAGAAAACTCATTTTCTTCTATGTGCCATGCCGGCTGTAAGTAAAAGCACGGTAACAACAGTGCTTTTCAGGTAGCTTCGGGGCCGCATCAACGGAGCTTTCATAATGGGAAAACTAGCCTTGTGCCGTCAGTCTCTAATTTCTAGGTTGACACGCAGCATACACGCAGGAGCAGAACTTCCTGGTTCTACGCAGTGTTCTGGTACTGAAACGGGTGCTGAAGCAAGGCCCCTAGGAGTGTTGAAAAGCTTACTACCTTGAAACTAAAGCAGAACAACGATGAAGGCCTCATGGAGCTGCTGCACGCCTCTCGTTTTGCAAGGATAATCAGGGCCTTACTTCGAAGCTTGGGCTCACGTTGACTTTCACTTTAGGTATAGCGCAGAGCAGGGTGAGCTTCCAACAAGGAACTGGAAACCCAAGGTTTCTTAGGAGAAAACTCATTTTCTTCTCAGGACCATGCCGGCAGTGAGGAAAACCCCGGCAACAACAATGCTTTTCAGGTACCTTCGAGGCCGCATGAACGAAGCTTTAATAATGGGAAAAGAAGCCTTATGCCATCAGTCTCCAATTTCTAGGTTGACACGCAGCATACACGCAGGACCAGAGCTTACTGTCTCTACGCAGTGTTCTGGTACCGAAACGGTTGCTTAAGCAAAGTCCCCAGGAATGTTGGAAAGCTTACTACCGTGAAACTAAAGCAGAACAGCGATGAAGGCCTCATGGAGCTGCTGCACGCCTCCCGTATTGCCAGCATAATCAGGGCCTTACTTCGAGGCTAGTGCTCACATTGACTTTCACGTTTGGTATAGAGCAGAGCCGGGTGAGCTTCCAACTAGGAACTGGAAGCACAAGGTTTCTTTCGAGAAAACTCATTTTCTTCTATGTGCCATGCCGGCTGTAAGTAAAAGCACGGTAACAACAGTGCTTTTCAGGTAGCTTCGAGGCCGCATGAATGGAGCTTTCAAAACGGGAAAACAAGCCTTGTGCCATCAGTCTCTAATTTCTAGGTTGACACGCAGCATACACGCAGGAGCAGAGCTTCCTGGTTCTACGCAGTGTTCTGGTACTGAAACGGGTGCTGAAGCAAGGCCCCTAGGAGTGTTGAAAAGCTTACTACCTTGAAACTAAAGCAGAACAACGATGAAGGCCTCATGGAGCTGCTGCACGCCTCTCGTTTTGCAAGGATAATCAGGGCCTTACTTCGAAGCTTGGGCTCACGTTGACTTTCACTTTAGGTATAGCGCAGAGCAGGGTGAGCTTCCAACAAGGAACTGGAAACCCAAGGTTTCTTAGGAGAAAACTCAGTTTCTTCTCAGAACCATGCCGGCAGTGAGGAAAACCCCGGCAACAACAATGCTTTTCAGGTAGCTTCGAGGCCGCATGAACGGAGCTTTCATAATGGGAAAAGAAGCCTTATGCCATCAGTCTCCAATTTCTAGGTTGACACGCAGCATACACGCAGGACCAGAGCTTACTGTCTCTACGCAGTGTTCTGGTACCGAAACGGTTGCTTAAGCAAAGTCCCTAGGAGTCGTGGAAAGCTTACTACCGTGAAACTAAAGCAGAACAGCGATGAAGGCCTCATGGAGCTGCTGCACGCCTCCCGTTTTGCCAGGATAATCAGGGCCTTACTTCGAGGCTAGTGCTCACATTGACTTTCACGTTTGGTATAGAGCAGAGCCGGGTGAGCTTCCAACTAGGAACTGGAAGCACAAGGTTTCTTTCGAGAAAACTCATTTTCTTCTATGTGCCATGCCGGCTGTAAGTAAAAGCACGGTAACAACAGTGCTTTTCAGGTAGCTTCGGGGCCGCATCAACGGAGCTTTCAAAACGGAAAACTAGCCTTGTGCCGTCAGTCTCTAATTTCTAGGTTGACACGCAGCATACACGCAGGAGCAGAGCTTCCTGGTTCTACGCAGTGTTCTGGTACTGAAACGGGTGCTGAAGCAAGGCCCCTAGGAGTGTTGAAAAGCTTACTACCTTGAAACTAAAGCAGAACAACGATGAAGGCCTCATGGAGCTGCTGCACGCCTCTCGTTTTGCAAGGATAATCAGGGCCTTACTTGGAAGCTTGGGCTCACTTTGACTTTCACTTTAGGTATAGCGCAGAGCAGGGTGAGCTTCCAACAAGGAACTGGAAACCCAAGGTTTCTTAGGAGAAAACTCATTTTCTTCTCAGAACCATGCCGGCAGTGAGGAAAACCCCGGCAACAACAATGCTTTTCAGGTAGCTTCGAGGCCACATGAACGGAGCTTTCATAATGGGAAAAGAAGCCTTATGTCATCAGTCTCCAATTTCTAGGTTGACACGCAGCATACACGCAGGACCAGAGCTTACTGTCTCTACGCAGTGTTCTGGTACCGAAACGGTTGCTTAAGCAAAGTCCCTAGGAATGTTGGAAAGCTTACTACCGTGAAACTAAAGCAGAACAGCGATGAAGGCCTCATGGAGCTGCTGCACGCCTCCCGTATTGCCAGCATAATCAGGGCCTTACTTCGAGGCTAGTGCTCACATTGACTTTCACGTTTGGTATAGAGCAGAGCCGGGTGAGCTTCCAACTAGGAACTGGAAGCACAAGGTTTCTTTCGAGAAAACTCATTTTCTTCTATGTGCCATGCCGGCTGTAAGTAAAAGCACGGTAACAACAGTGCTTTTCAGGTAGCTTCGGGGCCGCATCAACGGAGCTTTCATAATGGGAAAACTAGTCTTGTGCCGTCAGTCTCTAATTTCTAGCTTGACACGCAGCATACACGCAGGAGCAGAGCTTCCTGGTTCTACGCAGTGTTCTGGTACTGAAACGGGTGCTGAAGCAAGGCCCCTAGGAGTGTTGAAAAGCTCACTACCTTGAAACTAAAGCAGAACAACGATGAAGGCCTCATGGAGCTGCTGCACGCCTCTCGTTTTGCAAGGATAATCAGGGCCTTACTTCGAAGCTTGGGCTCACGTTGACTTTCACTTTAGGTATAGCGCAGAGCAGGCTGAGCTTCCAACAAGGAACTGGAAACCCAAGGTTTCTTAGGAGAAAACTCAGTTTCTTCTCAGAACCATGCCGGCAGTGAGGAAAACCCCGGCAACAACAATGCTTTTCAGGTAGCTTCGAGGCCGCATGAACGGAGCTTTCATAATGGGAAAAGAAGCCTTATGCCATCAGTCTCCAATTTCTAGGTTGACACGCAGCATACACGCAGGACCAGAGCTTACTGTCTCTACGCAGTGTTCTGGTACCGAAACGGTTGCTTAAGCAAAGTCCCTAGGAGTCGTGGAAAGCTTACTACCGTGAAACTAAAGCAGAACAGCGATGAAGGCCTCATGGAGCTGCTGCACGCCTCCCGTTTTGCCAGGATAATCAGGGCCTTACTTCGAGGCTAGTGCTCACATTGACTTTCACGTTTGGTATAGAGCAGAGCCGGGTGAGCTTCCAACTAGGAACTGGAAGCACAAGGTTTCTTTCGAGAAAACTCATTTTCTTCTATGTGCCATGCCGGCTGTAAGTAAAAGCACGGTAACAACAGTGCTTTTCAGGTAGCTTCGGGGCCGCATCAACGGAGCTTTCAAAACGGAAAACTAGCCTTGTGCCGTCAGTCTCTAATTTCTAGGTTGACACGCAGCATACACGCAGGAGCAGAGCTTCCTGGTTCTACGCAGTGTTCTGGTACTGAAACGGGTGCTGAAGCAAGGCCCCTAGGAGTGTTGAAAAGCTTACTACCTTGAAACTAAAGCAGAACAACGATGAAGGCCTCATGGAGCTGCTGCACGCCTCTCGTTTTGCAAGGATAATCAGGGCCTTACTTCGAAGCTTGGGCTCACTTTGACTTTCACTTTAGGTATAGCGCAGAGCAGGGTGAGCTTCCAACAAGGAACTGGAAACCCAAGGTTTCTTAGGAGAAAACTCATTTTCTTCTCAGAACCATGCCGGCAGTGAGGAAAACCCCGGCAACAACAATGCTTTTCAGGTAGCTTCGAGGCCACATGAACGGAGCTTTCATAATGGGAAAAGAAGCCTTATGTCATCAGTCTCCAATTTCTAGGTTGACACGCAGCATACACGCAGGACCAGAGCTTACTGTCTCTACGCAGTGTTCTGGTACCGAAACGGTTGCTTAAGCAAAGTCCCTAGGAATGTTGGAAAGCTTACTACCGTGAAACTAAAGCAGAACAGCGATGAAGGCCTCATGGAGCTGCTGCACGCCTCCCGTATTGCCAGCATAATCAGGGCCTTACTTCGAGGCTAGTGCTCACATTGACTTTCACGTTTGGTATAGAGCAGAGCCGGGTGAGCTTCCAACTAGGAACTGGAAGCACAAGGTTTCTTTCGAGAAAACTCATTTTCTTCTATGTGCCATGCCGGCTGTAAGTAAAAGCACGGTAACAACAGTGCTTTTCAGGTAGCTTCGGGGCCGCATCAACGGAGCTTTCATAATGGGAAAACTAGTCTTGTGCCGTCAGTCTCTAATTTCTAGCTTGACACGCAGCATACACGCAGGAGCAGAGCTTCCTGGTTCTACGCAGTGTTCTGGTACTGAAACGGGTGCTGAAGCAAGGCCCCTAGGAGTGTTGAAAAGCTCACTACCTTGAAACTAAAGCAGAACAACGATGAAGGCCTCATGGAGCTGCTGCACGCCTCTCGTTTTGCAAGGATAATCAGGGCCTTACTTCGAAGCTTGGGCTCACGTTGACTTTCACTTTAGGTATAGCGCAGAGCAGGGTGAGCTTCCAACAAGGAACTGGAAACCCAAGGTTTCTTAGGAGAAAACTCATTTTCTTCTCAGGACCATGCCGGCAGTGAGGAAAACCCCGGCAACAACAATGCTTTTCAGGTAGCTTCGAGGCCGCATGAACGAAGCTTTAATAATGGGAAAAGAAGCCTTATGCCATCAGTCTCCAATTTCTAGGTTGACACGCAGCATACACGCAGGACCAGAGCTTACTGTCTCTACGCAGTGTTCTGGTACCGAAACGGTTGCTTAAGCAAAGTCCCCAGGAATGTTGGAAAGCTTACTACCGTGAAACTAAAGCAGAACAGCGATGAAGGCCTCATGGAGCTGCTGCACGCCTCCCGTATTGCCAGCATAATCAGGGCCTTACTTCGAGGCTAGTGCTCACATTGACTTTCACGTTTGGTATAGAGCAGAGCCGGGTGAGCTTCCAACTAGGAACTGGAAGCACAAGGTTTCCTTCGAGAAAACTCATTTTCTTCTATGTGCCATGCCGGCTGTAAGTAAAAGCACGGTAACAACAGTGCTTTTCAGGTAGCTTCGAGGCCGCATGAATGGAGCTTTCAAAACGGGAAAACAAGCCTTGTGCCATCAGTCTCTAATTTCTAGGTTGACACGCAGCATACACGCAGGAGCAGAGCTTCCTGGTTCTACGCAGTGTTCTGGTACTGAAACGGGTGCTGAAGCAAGGCCCCTAGGAGTGTTGAAAAGCTTACTACCTTGAAACTAAAGCAGAACAACGATGAAGGCCTCATGGAGCTGCTGCACGCCTCTCGTTTTGCAAGGATAATCAGGGCCTTACTTCGAAGCTTGGGCTCACGTTGACTTTCACTTTAGGTATAGCGCAGAGCAGGGTGAGCTTCCAACAAGGAACTGGAAACCCAAGGTTTCTTAGGAGAAAACTCATTTTCTTCTCAGAACCATGCCGGCAGTGAGGAAAACCCCGGCAACAACAATGCTTTTCAGGTAGCTTCGAGGCCGCATGAACGGAGCTTTCATAATGGCAAAAGAAGCCTTATGCCATCAGTCTCCAATTTCTAGGTTGACACGCAGCATACACGCAGGACCAGAGCTTACTGTCTCTACGCAGTGTTCTGGTAAAGAAACGGTTGCTTAAGCAAAGTCCCAAGGAATGTTGGAAAGCTTCCTACCGTGAAACTAAAGCAGAACAGCGATGAAGGCCTCATGGAGCTGCTGCACGCCTCCCGTATTGCCAGCATAATCAGGGCCTTACTTCGAGGCTAGTGCTCACATTGACTTTCACGTTTGGTATAGAGCAGAGCTGGGTGAGCTTCCAACTAGGAACTGGAAGCACAAGGTTCCTTTCGAGAAAACTCATTTTCTTCTATGTGCCATGCCGGCTGTAAGTAAAAGCACGGTAACAACAGTGCTTTTCAGGTAGCTTCGGGGCCGCATCAACGGAGCTTTCATAATGGGAAAACTAGCCTTGTGCCGTCAGTCTCTAATTTCTAGGTTGACACGCAGCATACACGCAGGAGCAGAACTTCCTGGTTCTACGCAGTGTTCTGGTACTGAAACGGGTGCTGAAGCAAGGCCCCTAGGAGTGTTGAAAAGCTTACTACCTTGAAACTAAAGCAGAACAACGATGAAGGCCTCATGGAGCTGCTGCACGCCTCTCGTTTTGCAAGGATAATCAGGGCCTTACTTCGAAGCTTGGGCTCACGTTGACTTTCACTTTAGGTATAGCGCAGAGCAGGGTGAGCTTCCAACAAGGAACTGGAAACCCAAGGTTTCTTAGGAGAAAACTCAGTTTCTTCTCAGAACCATGCCGGCAGTGAGGAAAACCCCGGCAACAACAATGCTTTTCAGGTAGCTTCGAGGCCGCATGAACGGAGCTTTCATAATGGGAAAAGAAGCCTTATGCCATCAGTCTCCAATTTCTAGGTTGACACGCAGCATACACGCAGGACCAGAGCTTACTGTCTCTACGCAGTGTTCTGGTACCGAAACGGTTGCTTAAGCAAAGTCCCTAGGAGTCGTGGAAAGCTTACTACCGTGAAACTAAAGCAGAACAGCGATGAAGGCCTCATGGAGCTGCTGCACGCCTCCCGTTTTGCCAGGATAATCAGGGCCTTACTTCGAGGCTAGTGCTCACATTGACTTTCACGTTTGGTATAGAGCAGAGCCGGGTGAGCTTCCAACTAGGAACTGGAAGCACAAGGTTTCTTTCGAGAAAACTCATTTTCTTCTATGTGCCATGCCGGCTGTAAGTAAAAGCACGGTAACAACAGTGCTTTTCAGGTAGCTTCGGGGCCGCATCAACGGAGCTTTCAAAACGGAAAACTAGCCTTGTGCCGTCAGTCTCTAATTTCTAGGTTGACACGCAGCATACACGCAGGAGCAGAGCTTCCTGGTTCTACGCAGTGTTCTGGTACTGAAACGGGTGCTGAAGCAAGGCCCCTAGGAGTGTTGAAAAGCTTACTACCTTGAAACTAAAGCAGAACAACGATGAAGGCCTCATGGAGCTGCTGCACGCCTCTCGTTTTGCAAGGATAATCAGGGCCTTACTTCGAAGCTTGGGCTCACTTTGACTTTCACTTTAGGTATAGCGCAGAGCAGGGTGAGCTTCCAACAAGGAACTGGAAACCCAAGGTTTCTTAGGAGAAAACTCATTTTCTTCTCAGAACCATGCCGGCAGTGAGGAAAACCCCGGCAACAACAATGCTTTTCAGGTAGCTTCGAGGCCACATGAACGGAGCTTTCATAATGGGAAAAGATGCCTTATGTCATCAGTCTCCAATTTCTAGGTTGACACGCAGCATACACGCAGGACCAGAGCTTAATGTCTCTACGCAGTGTTCTGGTACCGAAACGGTTGCTTAAGCAAAGTCCCTAGGAATGTTGGAAAGCTTACTACCGTGAAACTAAAGCAGAACAGCGATGAAGGCCTCATGGAGCTGCTGCACGCCTCCCGTATTGCCAGCATAATCAGGGCCTTACTTCGAGGCTAGTGCTCACATTGACTTTCACGTTTGGTATAGAGCAGAGCCGGGTGAGCTTCCAACTAGGAACTGGAAGCACAAGGTTTCTTTCGAGAAAACTCATTTTCTTCTATGTGCCATGCCGACTGTAAGTAAAAGCACGGTAACAACAGTGCTTTTCAGGTAGCTTCGGGGCCGCATCAACGGAGCTTTCAAAACGGAAAACTAGCCTTGTGCCGTCAGTCTCTAATTTCTAGGTTGACACGCAGCATACACGCAGGAGCAGAGCTTCCTGGTTCTACGCAGTGTTCTGGTACTGAAACGGGTGCTGAAGCAAGGCCCCTAGGAGTGTTGAAAAGCTTACTACCTTGAAACTAAAGCAGAACAACGATGAAGGGCTCATGGAGCTGCTGCACGCCTCTCGTTTTGCAAGGATAATCAGGGCCTTACTTCGAAGCTTGGGCTCACGTTGACTTTCACTTTAGGTATAGCGCAGAGCAGGGTGAGCTTCCAACAAGGAACTGGAACCCCAAGGTTTCTTAGGAGAAAACTCATTTTCTTCTCAGAACCATGCTGGCAGTGAGGAAAACCCCGGCAACAACAATGCTTTTCAGGTAGCTTCGAGGCCGCATGAACGGAGCTTTCATAATGGGAAAAGAAGCCTTATGCCATCAGTCTCCAATTTCTAGGTTGACACGCAGCATACATGCAGGACCAGAGCTTACTGTCTCTACGCAGTGTTCTGGTACCGAAACGGTTGCTTAAGCAAAGTCCCTAGGAGTCTTGGAAAGCTTACTACCGTGAAACTAAAGCAGAACAGCGATGAAGGCCTCATGGAGCTGCTGCACGCCTCCCGTTTTGCCAGGATAATCAGGGCCTTACTTCGAGGCTAGTGCTCACATTGACTTTCACGTTTGGTATAGAGCAGAGCCGGGTGAGCTTCCAACTAGGAACTGGAAGCACAAGGTTTCTTTCGAGAAAACTCATTTTCTTCTATGAACCATGCCGGCTGTAAGTAAAAGCACGGTAACAACAGTGATTTTCAGGTAGCTTCGGGGCAGCATCAACGGAGCTTTCATAATGGGAAAACTAGCCTTGTGCCATCAGTCTCTAATTTCTAGGTTGACACGCAGCATACACGCAGGAGCAGAGCTTCCTGGTTCTACGCAGTGTTCTGGTACTGAAACGGGTGCTGAAGCAAGTCCCCTAGGAGTGTTGAAAAGCTTACTACCTTGAAACTAAAGCAGAACAACGATGAAGGCCTCATGGAGCTGCTGCACGCCTCTCGTTTTGCAAGGATAATCAGGGCCTTACTTCGAAGCTTGGGCTCACGTTGACTTTCACTTTAGGTATAGCGCAGAGCAGGGTGAGCTTCCAACAAGGAACTGGAAACCCAAGGTTTCTTAGGAGAAAACTCATTTTCTTCTCAGAACCATGCCGGCAGTGAGGAAAACCCCGGCAACAACAATGCTTTTCAGGTAGCTTCGAGGCCGCATGAACGGAGCTTTCATAATGGGAAAAGAAGCCTTATGCCATCAGTCTCCAATTTCTAGGTTGACACGCAGCATACACGCAGGACCAGAGCTTACTGTCTCTACGCAGTGTTCTGGTACCGAAACGGTTGCTTAAGCAAAATCCCTAGGAATGTTGGAAAGCTTACTACCGTGAAACTAAAGCAGAACAGCGATGAAGGCCTCATGGAGCTGCTGCACGCCTCCCGTTTTGCCACGATAATCAGGGCCTTACTTCGAGGCTAGTGCTCACATTGACTTTCACGTTTGGTATAGAGCAGAGCCGGGTGAGCTTCCAACTAGGAACTGGAAGCACAAGGTTTCTTTCGAGAAAACTCATTTTCTTCTATGTGCCATGCCGGCTGTAAGTAAAAGCACGGTAACAACAGTGCTTTTCAGGTAGCTTCGAGGCCGCATGAATGGAGCTTTCAAAACGGGAAAACAAGCCTTGTGCCGTCAGTCTCTAATTTCTAGGTTGACACGCAGCATACACGCAGGAGCAGAGCTTCCTGGTTCTACGCAGTGTTCTGGTACTGAAACGGGTGCTGAAGCAAGGCCCCTAGGAGTGTTGAAAAGCTTACTACCTTGAAACTAAAGCAGAACAACGATGAAGGCCTCATGGAGCTGCTGCATGCCTCTCGTTTTGCAAGGATAATCAGGGCCTTACTTCGAAGCTTGGGCTCAGGTTGACATTCACTTTAGGTATAGCGCAGAGCAGGGTGAGCTTCCAACAAGGAACTGGAAACCCAAGGTTTCTTAGGAGAAAACTCATTTTCTTCTCAGAACCATGCCGGCAGTGAGGAAAACCCCGGCAACAACAATGCTTTTCAGGTAGCTTCGAGGCCGCATGAACGGAGCTTTCATAATGGGAAAAGAAGCCTTATGCCATCAGTCTCCAATTTCTAGGTTGACACGCAGCATACACGCAGGACCAGAGCTTACTGTCTCTACGCAGTGTTCTGGTACCGAAACGGTTGCTTAAGCAAAGTCCCTAGGAGTCTTGGAAAGCTTACTACCGTGAAACTAAAGCAGAACAGCGATGAAGGCCTCATGGAGCTGCTGCACGCCTCCCGTTTTGCCAGGATAATCAGGGCCTTACTTCGAGGCTAGTGCTCACATTGACTTTCACGTTTGGTATAGAGCAGAGCCGGGTGAGCTTCCAACTAGGAACTGGAAGCACAAGGTTTCTTTCGAGAAAACTCATTTTCTTCTATGTGCCATGCCGGCTCTAAGTAAAAGCACGGTAACAACAGTGCTTTTCAGGTAGCTTCGGGGCCGCATCAACGGAGCTTTCATAATGGGAAAACTAGCCTTGTGCCGTCAGTCTCTAATTTCTAGGTTGACACGCAGCATACACGCAGGAGCAGAGCTTCCTGGTTCTACGCAGTGTTCTGGTACTGAAACGGGTGCCGAAGCAAGGCCCCTAGGAGTGTTGAAAAGCTTACTACCTTGAAACTAAAGCAGAACAACGATGAAGGCCTCATGGAGCTGCTGCACGCCTCTCGTTTTGCAAGGATAATCAGGGCCTTACTTCGAAGCTTGGGCTCACGTTGACTTTCACTTTAGGTATAGCGCAGAGCAGGGTGAGCTTCCTACAAGGAACTGGAAACCAAAGGTTTCTTAGGGGAAAACTCATTTTCTTCTCAAAACCATGCCGGCAGTGAGGAAAACTCCGGCAACAACAATGCTTTTCAGGTAGCTTCGAAGCCGCATGAACGGAGCTTTCATAATGGCAAAAGAAGCCTTATGCCATCAGTCTCCAATTTCTAGGTTGACACGCAGCATACACGCAGGACCAGAGCTTACTGTCTCTACGCAGTGTTCTGGTACCGAAACGGTTGCTTAAGCAAAGTCCCTAGGAGTCTTGGAAAGCTTACTACCGTGAAACTAAAGCAGAACAGCGATGAAGGCCTCATGGAGCTGCTGCACGCCTCCCGTATTGCCAGCATAATCAGGGCCTTACTTCGAGGCTAGTGCTCACATTGACTTTCACGTTTGGTATAGAGCAGAGCCGGGTGAGCTTCCAACTAGGAACTGGAAGCACAAGGTTTCTTTCGAGAAAACTCATTTTCTTCTATGTGCCATGCCGGCTGTAAGTAAAAGCACGGTAACAACAGTGCTTTTCAGGTAGCTTCGGGGCCGCATCAACGGAGCTTTCATAATGGGAAAACTAACCTTGTGCCGTCAGCCTCTAATTTCTAGCTTGACACGCAGCATACACGCAGGAGCAGAGCTTCCTGGTTCTACGCAGTGTTCTGGTACTGAAACGGGTGCTGAAGCAAGGCCCTTAGGAGTGTTGAAAAGCTCACTACCTTGAAACTAAAGCAGAAAACGATGAAGGGCTCATGGAGCTGCTGCACGCCTCTCGTTTTGCAAGGATAATCAGGGCCTTACTTCGAAGCTTGGGCTCACGTTGACTTTCACTTTAGGTATAGCGCAGAACAGGGTGAGCTTCCAACAAAGAACTGGAAACCCAAGGTTTCTTAGGAGAAAACTCATTTTCTCCTCAGAACCATGCCGGCAGTGAGGAAAACCCCGGCAACAACAATGCTTTTCAGGTAGCTTCGAGGCCGCATGAACGGAGCTTTCATAATGGGAAAAGAAGCCTTATGCCATCAGTCTCCAATTTCTAGGTTGACTCGCAGCATACACGCAGGACCAGATCTTACTGTCTCTACGCAGTGTTCTGGTACCGAAACGGTTGCTTAAGCAAAGTCCCTAGGAATGTTGGAAAGCTACTACCGTGAAACTAAAGCAGAACAGCGATGAAGGCCTCATGGAGCTGCTGCACGCCTCCCGTTTTGCCAGCATAATCAGGGCCTTACTTCGAGGCTAGTGCTCACATTGACTTTCACGTTTGGTATAGAGCAGAGCCGGGTGAGCTTCCAACTAGGAACTGGAAGCACAAGGTTTCTTTCGAGAAAACTCATTTTCTTCTATGAACCATGCCAGCTGTAAGTAAAAGCACGGTAACTACAGTGCTTTTCAGGTAGCTTCGGGGCCGCATGAATGGAGCTTTCAAAACGGGAAAACAAGCCTGGTGCCATCAGTCTCTAATTTCTAGGTTGACACGCAGCATACACGCAGGAGCAGAGCTTCCTGGTTCTACGCAGTGTTCTGGTACTGAAACGGGTGCTGAAGCAAGGCCCCTAGGAGTGTTGAAAAGCTTACTACCTTGAAACTAAAGCAGAACAACGATGAAGGGCTCATGGAGCTGCTGCACGCCTCTCGTTTTGCAAGGATAATCAGGGCCTTACTTCGAAGCTTGGGCTCACGTTGACTTTCACTTTAGGTATAGCGCAGAGCAGGGTGAGCTTCCAACAAAGAACTGGCAACCCAAGGTTTCTTAGGAGAAAACTCATTTTCTCCTCAGAACCATGCCGGCAGTGAGGAAAACCCCGGCAACAACAATGCTTTTCAGGTAGCTTCGAGGCCGCATGAACGGAGCTTTCATAATGGCAAAAGAAGCCTTATGCCATCAGTCTCCAATTTCTAGGTTGACTCGCAGCATACACGCAGGACCAGAGCTTACTGTCTCTACGCAGTGTTCTGGTACCGAAACGGTTGCTTAAGCAAAGTCCCTAGGAATGTTGGAAAGCTACTACCGTGAAACTAAAGCAGAACAGCGATGAAGGCCTCATGGAGCTGCTGCACGCCTCCCGTTTTGCCAGCATAATCAGGGCCTTACTTCGAGGCTAGTGCTCACATTGACTTTCACGTTTGGTATAGAGCAGAGCCGGTTGAGCTTCCAACTAGGAACTGGAAGCACAAGGTTTCTTTCGAGAAAACTCATTTTCTTCTATGTGCCATGCCGGCTGTAAGTAAAAGCACGGTAACAACAGTGCTTTTCAGGTAGCTTCGAGGCCGCATGAATGGAGCTTTCAAAACGGGAAAACAAGCCTTGTGCCGTCAGTCTCTAATTTCTAGGTTGACACGCAGCATACACGCAGGAGCAGAGCTTCCTGGTTCTACGCAGTGTTCTGGTACTGAAACGGGTGCTGAGGCAAGGCCCCTAGGAGTGTTGAAAAGCTTACTACCTTGAAACTAAAGCAGAACAACGATGAAGGCCTCATGGAGCTGCTGCACGCCTCTCGTTTTGCAAGGATAATCAGGGCCTTACTTCGAAGCTTGGGCTCACGTTGACTTTCACTTTAGGTATAGCGCAGAGCAGGGTGAGCTTCCAACAAGGAACTGGAAAGCCAAGGTTTCTTAGGAGAAAACTCATTTTCTTCTCAGAACCATGCTGGCAGTGAGGAAAACCCCGGCAACAACAATGCTTTTCAGGTAGCTTCGAGGCCGCATGAACGGAGCTTTCATAATGGGAAAAGAAGCCTTATGCCATCAGTCTCCAATTTCTAGGTTGACACGCAGCATACACGCAGGACCAGAGCTTACTGTCTCTACGCAGTGTTCTGGTACCGAAACGGTTGCTTAAGCAAAGTCCCTAGGAGTCTTGGAAAGCTTACTACCGTGAAACTAAAGCAGAACAGCGATGAAGGCCTCATGGAGCTGCTGCACGCCTCTCGTTTTTCCAGGATAATCAGGGCCTTACTTCGAGGCTAGTGCTCACATTGACTTTCACGTTTGGTATAGAGCAGAGCCGGGTGAGCTTCCAACTAGGAACTGGAAGCACAAGGTTTCTTTCGAGAAAACTCATTTTTTTCTATGTGCCATGCCGGCTGTAAGTAAAAGCACGGTAACAACAGTGCTTTTCAGGTAGCTTCGGGGCCGCATCAACGGAGCTTTCATAATGGGAAAACTAGCCTTGTGCCGTCAGCCTCTAATTTCTAGGTTGACACGCAGCATACACGCAGGAGCAGAACTTCCTGGTTCTACGCAGTGTTCTGGTACTGAAACGGGTGCTGAAGCAAGGCCCCTAGGAGTGTTGAAAAGCTTACTACCTTGAAACTAAACCAGAACAACGATGAAGGCCTCATGGAGCTGCTGCACGCCTCTCGTTTTGCAAGGATAATCAGGGCCTTACTTCGAAGCTTGGGCTCACGTTGACTTTCACTTTAGGTATAGCGCAGAGCAGGGTGAGCTTCCAACAAGGAACTGGAAACCCAAGTTTTCTTAGGAGAAAACTCAGTTTCTTCTCAGAACCATGCCGCCAGTGAGGAAAACCCCGGCAACAACAATGCTTTTCAGGTAGCTTCGAGGCCGCATGAACGGAGCTTTCATAATGGCAAAAGAAGCCTTATGCCATCAGTCTCCAATTTCTAGGTTGACACGCAGCATACACGCAGGACCAGAGCTTACTGTCTCTACGCAGTGTTCTGGTACCGAAACGGTTGCTTAAGCAAAGTCCCTAGGAATGTTGGAAAGCTTACTACCGTGAAACTAAAGCAGAACAGCGATGAAGGCCTCATGGAGCTGCTGCACGCCTCCCGTTTTGCCACGATAATCAGGGCCTTACTTCGAGGCTAGTGCTCACATTGACTTTCACGTTTGGTATAGAGCAGAGCCGGGTGAGCTTCCAACTAGGAACTGGAAGCACAAGGTTTCTTTCGAGAAAACTCATTTTCTTCTATGTGCCATGCCGGCTGTAAGTAAAAGCACGGTAACAACAGTGCTTTTCAGGTAGCTTCGAGGCCGCATGAATGGAGCTTTCAAAACGGGAAAACAAGCCTTGTGCCATCAGTCTCTAATTTCTAGGTTGACACGCAGCATACACGCAGGAGCAGAGCTTCCTGGTTCTACGCAGTGTTCTGGTACTGAAACGGGTGCTGAAGCAAGGCCCCTAGGAGTGTTGAAAAGCTTACTACCTTGAAACTAAAGCAGAACAACGATGAAGGCCTCATGGAGCTGCTGCATGCCTCTCGTTTTGCAAGGATAATCAGGGCCTTACTTCGAAGCTTGGGCTCAGGTTGACATTCACTTTAGGTATAGCGCAGAGCAGGGTGAGCTTCCAACAAGGAACTGGAAACCCAAGGTTTCTTAGGAGAAAACTCATTTTCTTCTCAGAACCATGCCGGCAGTGAGGAAAACCCCGGCAACAACAATGCTTTTCAGGTAGCTTCGAGGCCGCATGAACGGAGCTTTCATAATGGGAAAAGAAGCCTTATGCCATCAGTCTCCAATTTCTAGGTTGACACGCAGCATACACGCAGGACCAGAGCTTACTGTCTCTACGCAGTGTTCTGGTACCGAAACGGTTGCTTAAGCAAAGTCCCTAGGAGTCTTGGAAAGCTTACTACCGTGAAACTAAAGCAGAACAGCGATGAAGGCCTCATGGAGCTGCTGCACGCCTCCCGTTTTGCCAGGATAATCAGGGCCTTACTTCGAGGCTAGTGCTCACATTGACTTTCACGTTTGGTATAGAGCAGAGCCGGGTGAGCTTCCAACTAGGAACTGGAAGCACAAGGTTTCTTTCGAGAAAACTCATTTTCTTCTATGTGCCATGCCGGCTCTAAGTAAAAGCACGGTAACAACAGTGCTTTTCAGGTAGCTTCGGGGCCGCATCAACGGAGCTTTCATAATGGGAAAACTAACCTTGTGCCGTCAGCCTCTAATTTCTAGCTTGACACGCAGCATACACGCAGGAGCAGAGCTTCCTGGTTCTACGCAGTGTTCTGGTACTGAAACGGGTGCTGAAGCAAGGCCCTTAGGAGTGTTGAAAAGCTCACTACCTTGAAACTAAAGCAGAAAACGATGAAGGGCTCATGGAGCTGCTGCACGCCTCTCGTTTTGCAAGGATAATCAGGGCCTTACTTCGAAGCTTGGGCTCACGTTGACTTTCACTTTAGGTATAGCGCAGAACAGGGTGAGCT
The DNA here is from genome assembly GCF_028564815.1 of Eubalaena glacialis. Classification (NCBI taxonomy): domain Eukaryota; kingdom Metazoa; phylum Chordata; class Mammalia; order Artiodactyla; family Balaenidae; genus Eubalaena; species Eubalaena glacialis. The sequence continues at coordinate 211,721 of NW_026871150.1, forward strand.
TCCAACAAAGAACTGGAAACCCAAGGTTTCTTAGGAGAAAACTCATTTTCTCCTCAGAACCATGCCGGCAGTGAGGAAAACCCCGGCAACAACAATGCTTTTCAGGTAGCTTCGAGGCCGCATGAACGGAGCTTTCATAATGGGAAAAGAAGCCTTATGCCATCAGTCTCCAATTTCTAGGTTGACTCGCAGCATACACGCAGGACCAGATCTTACTGTCTCTACGCAGTGTTCTGGTACCGAAACGGTTGCTTAAGCAAAGTCCCTAGGAATGTTGGAAAGCTACTACCGTGAAACTAAAGCAGAACAGCGATGAAGGCCTCATGGAGCTGCTGCACGCCTCCCGTTTTGCCAGCATAATCAGGGCCTTACTTCGAGGCTAGTGCTCACATTGACTTTCACGTTTGGTATAGAGCAGAGCCGGGTGAGCTTCCAACTAGGAACTGGAAGCACAAGGTTTCTTTCGAGAAAACTCATTTTCTTCTATGAACCATGCCAGCTGTAAGTAAAAGCACGGTAACTACAGTGCTTTTCAGGTAGCTTCGGGGCCGCATGAATGGAGCTTTCAAAACGGGAAAACAAGCCTTGTGCCATCAGTCTCTAATTTCTAGGTTGACACGCAGCATACACGCAGGAGCAGAGCTTCCTGGTTCTACGCAGTGTTCTGGTACTGAAACGGGTGCTGAAGCAAGGCCCCTAGGAGTGTTGAAAAGCTTACTACCTTGAAACTAAAGCAGAACAACGATGAAGGGCTCATGGAGCTGCTGCACGCCTCTCGTTTTGCAAGGATAATCAGGGCCTTACTTCCAAGCTTGGGCTCACGTTGACTTTCACTTTAAGTATAGCGCAGAGCAGGGTGAGCTTCCAACAAAGAACTGGCAACCCAAGGTTTCTTAGGAGAAAACTCATTTTCTCCTCAGAACCATGCCGGCAGTGAGGAAAACCCCGGCAACAACAATGCTTTTCAGGTAGCTTCGAGGCCGCATGAACGGAGCTTTCATAATGGCAAAAGAAGCCTTATGCCATCAGTCTCCAATTTCTAGGTTGACTCGCAGCATACACGCAGGACCAGAGCTTACTGTCTCTACGCAGTGTTCTGGTACCGAAACGGTTGCTTAAGCAAAGTCCCTAGGAATGTTGGAAAGCTACTACCGTGAAACTAAAGCAGAACAGCGATGAAGGCCTCATGGAGCTGCTGCACGCCTCCCGTTTTGCCAGCATAATCAGGGCCTTACTTCGAGGCTAGTGCTCACATTGACTTTCACGTTTGGTATAGAGCAGAGCCGGTTGAGCTTCCAACTAGGAACTGGAAGCACAAGGTTTCTTTCGAGAAAACTCATTTTCTTCTATGTGCCATGCCGGCTGTAAGTAAAAGCACGGTAACAACAGTGCTTTTCAGGTAGCTTCGAGGCCGCATGAATGGAGCTTTCAAAACGGGAAAACAAGCCTTGTGCCGTCAGTCTCTAATTTCTAGGTTGACACGCAGCATACACGCAGGAGCAGAGCTTCCTGGTTCTACGCAGTGTTCTGGTACTGAAACGGGTGCTGAGGCAAGGCCCCTAGGAGTGTTGAAAAGCTTACTACCTTGAAACTAAAGCAGAACAACGATGAAGGCCTCATGGAGCTGCTGCACGCCTCTCGTTTTGCAAGGATAATCAGGGCCTTACTTCGAAGCTTGGGCTCACGTTGACTTTCACTTTAGGTATAGCGCAGAGCAGGGTGAGCTTCCAACAAGGAACTGGAAAGCCAAGGTTTCTTAGGAGAAAACTCATTTTCTTCTCAGAACCATGCTGGCAGTGAGGAAAACCCCGGCAACAACAATGCTTTTCAGGTAGCTTCGAGGCCGCATGAACGGAGCTTTCATAATGGGAAAAGAAGCCTTATGCCATCAGTCTCCAATTTCTAGGTTGACACGCAGCATACACGCAGGACCAGAGCTTACTGTCTCTACGCAGTGTTCTGGTACCGAAACGGTTGCTTAAGCAAAGTCCCTAGGAGTCTTGGAAAGCTTACTACCGTGAAACTAAAGCAGAACAGCGATGAAGGCCTCATGGAGCTGCTGCACGCCTCTCGTTTTTCCAGGATAATCAGGGCCTTACTTCGAGGCTAGTGCTCACATTGACTTTCACGTTTGGTATAGAGCAGAGCCGGGTGAGCTTCCAACTAGGAACTGGAAGCACAAGGTTTCTTTCGAGAAAACTCATTTTTTTCTATGTGCCATGCCGGCTGTAAGTAAAAGCACGGTAACAACAGTGCTTTTCAGGTAGCTTCGGGGCCGCATCAACGGAGCTTTCATAATGGGAAAACTAGCCTTGTGCCGTCAGCCTCTAATTTCTAGGTTGACACGCAGCATACACGCAGGAGCAGAACTTCCTGGTTCTACGCAGTGTTCTGGTACTGAAACGGGTGCTGAAGCAAGGCCCCTAGGAGTGTTGAAAAGCTTACTACCTTGAAACTAAACCAGAACAACGATGAAGGCCTCATGGAGCTGCTGCACGCCTCTCGTTTTGCAAGGATAATCAGGGCCTTACTTCGAAGCTTGGGCTCACGTTGACTTTCACTTTAGGTATAGCGCAGAGCAGGGTGAGCTTCCAACAAGGAACTGGAAACCCAAGTTTTCTTAGGAGAAAACTCAGTTTCTTCTCAGAACCATGCCGCCAGTGAGGAAAACCCCGGCAACAACAATGCTTTTCAGGTAGCTTCGAGGCCGCATGAACGGAGCTTTCATAATGGCAAAAGAAGCCTTATGCCATCAGTCTCCAATTTCTAGGTTGACACGCAGCATACACGCAGGACCAGAGCTTACTGTCTCTACGCAGTGTTCTGGTACCGAAACGGTTGCTTAAGCAAAGTCCCTAGGAATGTTGGAAAGCTTACTACCGTGAAACTAAAGCAGAACAGCGATGAAGGCCTCATGGAGCTGCTGCACGCCTCCCGTTTTGCCACGATAATCAGGGCCTTACTTCGAGGCTAGTGCTCACATTGACTTTCACGTTTGGTATAGAGCAGAGCCGGGTGAGCTTCCAACTAGGAACTGGAAGCACAAGGTTTCTTTCGAGAAAACTCATTTTCTTCTATGTGCCATGCCGGCTGTAAGTAAAAGCACGGTAACAACAGTGCTTTTCAGGTAGCTTCGAGGCCGCATGAATGGAGCTTTCAAAACGGGAAAACAAGCCTTGTGCCATCAGTCTCTAATTTCTAGGTTGACACGCAGCATACACGCAGGAGCAGAGCTTCCTGGTTCTACGCAGTGTTCTGGTACTGAAACGGGTGCTGAAGCAAGGCCCCTAGGAGTGTTGAAAAGCTTACTACCTTGAAACTAAAGCAGAACAACGATGAAGGCCTCATGGAGCTGCTGCATGCCTCTCGTTTTGCAAGGATAATCAGGGCCTTACTTCGAAGCTTGGGCTCAGGTTGACATTCACTTTAGGTATAGCGCAGAGCAGGGTGAGCTTCCAACAAGGAACTGGAAACCCAAGGTTTCTTAGGAGAAAACTCATTTTCTTCTCAGAACCATGCCGGCAGTGAGGAAAACCCCGGCAACAACAATGCTTTTCAGGTAGCTTCGAGGCCGCATGAACGGAGCTTTCATAATGGGAAAAGAAGCCTTATGCCATCAGTCTCCAATTTCTAGGTTGACACGCAGCATACACGCAGGACCAGAGCTTACTGTCTCTACGCAGTGTTCTGGTACCGAAACGGTTGCTTAAGCAAAGTCCCTAGGAGTCTTGGAAAGCTTACTACCGTGAAACTAAAGCAGAACAGCGATGAAGGCCTCATGGAGCTGCTGCACGCCTCCCGTTTTGCCAGGATAATCAGGGCCTTACTTCGAGGCTAGTGCTCACATTGACTTTCACGTTTGGTATAGAGCAGAGCCGGGTGAGCTTCCAACTAGGAACTGGAAGCACAAGGTTTCTTTCGAGAAAACTCATTTTCTTCTATGTGCCATGCCGGCTCTAAGTAAAAGCACGGTAACAACAGTGCTTTTCAGGTAGCTTCGGGGCCGCATCAACGGAGCTTTCATAATGGGAAAACTAGCCTTGTGCCGTCAGTCTCTAATTTCTAGGTTGACACGCAGCATACACGCAGGAGCAGAGCTTCCTGGTTCTACGCAGTGTTCTGGTACTGAAACGGGTGCCGAAGCAAGGCCCCTAGGAGTGTTGAAAAGCTTACTACCTTGAAACTAAAGCAGAACAACGATGAAGGCCTCATGGAGCTGCTGCACGCCTCTCGTTTTGCAAGGATAATCAGGGCCTTACTTCGAAGCTTGGGCTCACGTTGACTTTCACTTTAGGTATAGCGCAGAGCAGGGTGAGCTTCCTACAAGGAACTGGAAACCAAAGGTTTCTTAGGGGAAAACTCATTTTCTTCTCAAAACCATGCCGGCAGTGAGGAAAACTCCGGCAACAACAATGCTTTTCAGGTAGCTTCGAAGCCGCATGAACGGAGCTTTCATAATGGCAAAAGAAGCCTTATGCCATCAGTCTCCAATTTCTAGGTTGACACGCAGCATACACGCAGGACCAGAGCTTACTGTCTCTACGCAGTGTTCTGGTACCGAAACGGTTGCTTAAGCAAAGTCCCTAGGAGTCTTGGAAAGCTTACTACCGTGAAACTAAAGCAGAACAGCGATGAAGGCCTCATGGAGCTGCTGCACGCCTCCCGTATTGCCAGCATAATCAGGGCCTTACTTCGAGGCTAGTGCTCACATTGACTTTCACGTTTGGTATAGAGCAGAGCCGGGTGAGCTTCCAACTAGGAACTGGAAGCACAAGGTTTCTTTCGAGAAAACTCATTTTCTTCTATGTGCCATGCCGGCTGTAAGTAAAAGCACGGTAACAACAGTGCTTTTCAGGTAGCTTCGGGGCCGCATCAACGGAGCTTTCATAATGGGAAAACTAACCTTGTGCCGTCAGCCTCTAATTTCTAGCTTGACACGCAGCATACACGCAGGAGCACAGCTTCCTGGTTCTACGCAGTGTTCTGGTACTGAAACGGGTGCTGAAGCAAGGCCCTTAGGAGTGTTGAAAAGCTCACTACCTTGAAACTAAAGCAGAAAACGATGAAGGGCTCATGGAGCTGCTGCACGCCTCTCGTTTTGCAAGGATAATCAGGGCCTTACTTCGAAGCTTGGGCTCACGTTGACTTTCACTTTAGGTATAGCGCAGAACAGGGTGAGCTTCCAACAAAGAACTGGAAACCCAAGGTTTCTTAGGAGAAAACTCATTTTCTCCTCAGAACCATGCCGGCAGTGAGGAAAACCCCGGCAACAACAATGCTTTTCAGGTAGCTTCGAGGCCGCATGAACGGAGCTTTCATAATGGGAAAAGAAGCCTTATGCCATCAGTCTCCAATTTCTAGGTTGACTCGCAGCATACACGCAGGACCAGATCTTACTGTCTCTACGCAGTGTTCTGGTACCGAATCGGTTGCTTAAGCAAAGTCCCTAGGAATGTTGGAAAGCTACTACCGTGAAACTAAAGCAGAACAGCGATGAAGGCCTCATGGAGCTGCTGCACGCCTCCCGTTTTGCCAGCATAATCAGGGCCTTACTTCGAGGCTAGTGCTCACATTGACTTTCACGTTTGGTATAGAGCAGAGCCGGGTGAGCTTCCAACTAGGAACTGGAAGCACAAGGTTTCTTTCGAGAAAACTCATTTTCTTCTATGAACCATGCCAGCTGTAAGTAAAAGCACGGTAACTACAGTGCTTTTCAGGTAGCTTCGGGGCCGCATGAATGGAGCTTTCAAAACGGGAAAACAAGCCTTGTGCCATCAGTCTCTAATTTCTAGGTTGACACGCAGCATACACGCAGGAGCAGAGCTTCCTGGTTCTACGCAGTGTTCTGGTACTGAAACGGGTGCTGAAGCAAGGCCCCTAGGAGTGTTGAAAAGCTTATTACCTTGAAACTAAAGCAGAACAACGATGAAGGGCTCATGGAGCTGCTGCACGCCTCTCGTTTTGCAAGGATAATCAGGGCCTTACTTCGAAGCTTGGGCTCACGTTGACTTTCACTTTAGGTATAGCGCAGAGCAGGGTGAGCTTCCAACAAAGAACTGGCAACCCAAGGTTTCGTAGGAGAAAACTCATTTTCTCCTCAGAACCATGCCGGCAGTGAGGAAAACCCCGGCAACAACAATGCTTTTCAGGTAGCTTCGAGGCCGCATGAACGGAGCTTTCATAATGGCAAAAGAAGCCTTATGCCATCAGTCTCCAATTTCTAGGTTGACTCGCAGCATACACGCAGGACCAGAGCTTACTGTCTCTACGCAGTGTTCTGGTACCGAAACGGTTGCTTAAGCAAAGTCCCTAGGAATGTTGGAAAGCTACTACCGTGAAACTAAAGCAGAACAGCGATGAAGGCCTCATGGAGCTGCTGCACGCCTCCCGTTTTGCCAGCATAATCAGGGCCTTACTTCGAGGCTAGTGCTCACATTGACTTTCACGTTTGGTATAGAGCAGAGCCGGTTGAGCTTCCAACTAGGAACTGGAAGCACAAGGTTTCTTTCGAGAAAACTCATTTTCTTCTATGTGCCATGCCGGCTGTAAGTAAAAGCACGGTAACAACAGTGCTTTTCAGGTAGCTTCGAGGCCGCATGAATGGAGCTTTCAAAACGGGAAAACAAGCCTTGTGCCGTCAGTCTCTAATTTCTAGGTTGACACGCAGCATACACGCAGGAGCAGAGCTTCCTGGTTCTACGCAGTGTTCTGGTACTGAAACGGGTGCTGAAGCAAGGCCCCTAGGAGTGTTGAAAAGCTTACTACCTTGAAACTAAAGCAGAACAACGATGAAGGCCTCATGGAGCTGCTGCACGCCTCTCGTTTTGCAAGGATAATCAGGGCCTTACTTCGAAGCTTGGGCTCACGTTGACTTTCACTTTAGGTATAGCGCAGAGCAGGGTGAGCTTCCAACAAGGAACTGGAAACCCAAGGTTTCTTAGGAGAAAACTCATTTTCTTCTCAGAACCATGCTGGCAGTGAGGAAAACCCCGGCAACAACAATGCTTTTCAGGTAGCTTCGAGGCCGCATGAACGGAGCTTTCATAATGGGAAAAGAAGCCTTATGCCATCAGTCTCCAATTTCTAGGTTGACACGCAGCATACACGCAGGACCAGAGCTTACTGTCTCTACGCAGTGTTCTGGTACCGAAACGGTTGCTTAAGCAAAGTCCCTAGGAGTCTTGGAAAGCTTACTACCGTGAAACTAAAGCAGAACAGCGATGAAGGCCTCATGGAGCTGCTGCACGCCTCTCGTTTTTCCAGGATAATCAGGGCCTTACTTCGAGGCTAGTGCTCACATTGACTTTCACGTTTGGTATAGAGCAGAGCCGGGTGAGCTTCCAACTAGGAACTGGAAGCACAAGGTTTCTTTCGAGAAAACTCATTTTTTTCTATGTGCCATGCCGGCTGTAAGTAAAAGCACGGTAACAACAGTGCTTTTCAGGTAGCTTCGGGGCCGCATCAACGGAGCTTTCATAATGGGAAAACTAGCCTTGTGCCGTCAGCCTCTAATTTCTAGGTTGACACGCAGCATACACGCAGGAGCAGAACTTCCTGGTTCTACGCAGTGTTCTGGTACTGAAACGGGTGCTGAAGCAAGGCCCCTAGGAGTGTTGAAAAGCTTACTACCTTGAAACTAAACCAGAACAACGATGAAGGCCTCATGGAGCTGCTGCACGCCTCTCGTTTTGCAAGGATAATCAGGGCCTTACTTCGAAGCTTGGGCTCACGTTGACTTTCACTTTAGGTATAGCGCAGAGCAGGGTGAGCTTCCAACAAGGAACTGGAAACCCAAGTTTTCTTAGGAGAAAACTCAGTTTCTTCTCAGAACCATGCCGCCAGTGAGGAAAACCCCGGCAACAACAATGCTTTTCAGGTAGCTTCGAGGCCGCATGAACGGAGCTTTCATAATGGCAAAAGAAGCCTTATGCCATCAGTCTCCAATTTCTAGGTTGACACGCAGCATACACGCAGGACCAGAGCTTACTGTCTCTACGCAGTGTTCTGGTACCGAAACGGTTGCTTAAGCAAAGTCCCTAGGAATGTTGGAAAGCTTACTACCGTGAAACTAAAGCAGAACAGCGATGAAGGCCTCATGGAGCTGCTGCACGCCTCCCGTATTGCCAGCATAATCAGGGCCTTACTTCGAGGCTAGTGCTCACATTGACTTTCACGTTTGGTATAGAGCAGAGCCGGGTGAGCTTCCAACTAGGAACTGGAAGCACAAGGTTTCTTTCGAGAAAACTCATTTTCTTCTATGTGCCATGCCGGCTGTAAGTAAAAGCACGGTAACAACAGTGCTTTTCAGGTAGCTTCGAGGCCGCATGAATGGAGCTTTCAAAACGGGAAAACAAGCCTTGTGCCATCAGTCTCTAATTTCTAGGTTGACACGCAGCATACACGCAGGAGCAGAGCTTCCTGGTTCTACGCAGTGTTCTGGTACTGAAACGGGTGCTGAAGCAAGGCCCCTAGGAGTGTTGAAAAGCTTACTACCTTGAAACTAAAGCAGAACAACGATGAAGGGCTCATGGAGCTGCTGCACGCCTCTCGTTTTGCAAGGATAATCAGGGCCTTACTTCGAAGCTTGGGCTCACGTTGACTTTCACTTTAGGTATAGCGCAGAGCAGGGTGAGCTTCCAACAAAGAACTGGCAACCCAAAGTTTCTTAGGAGAAAACTCATTTTCTCCTCAGAACCATGCCGGCAGTGAGGAAAACCCCGGCAACAACAATGCTTTTCAGGTAGCTTCGAGGCCGCATGAACGGAGCTTTCATAATGGCAAAAGAAGCCTTATGCCATCAGTCTCCAATTTCTAGGTTGACTCGCAGCATACACGCAGGACCAGAGCTTACTGTCTCTACGCAGTGTTCTGGTACCGAAACGGTTGCTTAAGCAAAGTCCCTAGGAATGTTGGAAAGCTACTACCGTGAAACTAAAGCAGAACAGCGATGAAGGCCTCATGGAGCTGCTGCACGCCTCCCGTTTTGCCAGCATAATCAGGGCCTTACTTCGAGGCTAGTGCTCACATTGACTTTCACGTTTGGTATAGAGCAGAGCCGGTTGAGCTTCCAACTAGGAACTGGAAGCACAAGGTTTCTTTCGAGAAAACTCATTTTCTTCTATGTGCCATGCCGGCTGTAAGTAAAAGCACGGTAACAACAGTGCTTTTCAGGTAGCTTCGGGGCCGCATCAACGGAGCTTTCATAATGGGAAAACTAGCCTTGTGCCGTCAGCCTCTAATTTCTAGGTTGACACGCAGCATACACGCAGGAGCAGAACTTCCTGGTTCTACGCAGTGTTCTGGTACTGAAACGGGTGCTGAAGCAAGGCCCCTAGGAGTGTTGAAAAGCTTACTACCTTGAAACTAAACCAGAACAACGATGAAGGCCCCATGGAGCTGCTGCACGCCTCTCGTTTTGCAAGGATAATCAGGGCCTTACTTCGAAGCTTGGGCTCACGTTGACTTTCACTTTAGGTATAGCGCAGAGCAGGGTGAGCTTCCAACAAGGAACTGGAAACCCAAGTTTTCTTAGGAGAAAACTCAGTTTCTTCTCAGAACCATGCCGCCAGTGAGGAAAACCCCGGCAACAACAATGCTTTTCAGGTAGCTTCGAGGCCGCATGAACGGAGCTTTCATAATGGCAAAAGAAGCCTTATGCCATCAGTCTCCAATTTCTAGGTTGACACGCAGCATACACGCAGGACCAGAGCTTACTGTCTCTACGCAGTGTTCTGGTACCGAAACGGTTGCTTAAGCAAAGTCCCTAGGAGTCTTGGAAAGCTTACTACCGTGAAACTAAAGCAGAACAGCGATGAAGGCCTCATGGAGCTGCTGCACGCCTCCCTTTTTGCCAGCATAATCAGGGCCTTACTTCGAGGCTAGTGCTCACATTGACTTTCACGTTTGGTATAGAGCAGAGCCGGGTGAGCTTCCAACTAGGAACTGGAAGCACAAGGTTTCTTTCGAGAAAACTCATTTTCTTCTATGTGCCATGCCGGCTCTAAGTAAAAGCACGGTAACAACAGTGCTTTTCAGGTAGCTTCGAGGCCGCATGAATGGAGCTTTCAAAACGGGAAAACAAGCCTTGTGCCATCAGTCTCTAATTTCTAGGTTGACACGCAGCATACACGCAGGAGCAGAGCTTCCTGGTTCTATGCAGTGTTCTGGTACTGAAACGGGTGCTGAAGCAAGGCCCCTAGGAGTGTTGAAAAGCTTACTACCTTGAAACTAAAGCAGAACAACGATGAAGGCCTCATGGAGCTGCTGCACGCCTCTCGTTTTGCAAGGATAATCAGGGCCTTACTTCGAAGCTTGGGCTCACGTTGACTTTCACTTTAGGTATAGCGCAGAGCAGGGTGAGCTTCCAACAAGGAACTGGAAACCCAAGGTTTCTTAGGAGAAAACTCATTTTCTTCTCAAAACCATGCCGGCAGTGAGGAAAACCCCGGCAACAACAATGCTTTTCAGGTAGCTTCGAGGCCGCATGAACGGAGCTTTCATAATGGCAAAAGAAGCCTTATGCCATCAGTCTCCAATTTCTAGGTTGACACGCAGCATACACGCAGGACCAGAGCTTACTGTCTCTACGCAGTGTTCTGGTACCGAAACGGTTGCTTAAGCAAAGTCCCTAGGAGTCTTGGAAAGCTTACTACCGTGAAACTAAAGCAGAACAGCGATGAAGGCCTCATGGAGCTGCTGCACGCCTCCCGTTTTGCCAGGATAATCAGGGCCTTACTTCGAGGCTAGTGCTCACATTGACTTTCACGTTTGGTATAGAGCAGAGCCGGGTGAGCTTCCAACTAGGAACTGGAAGCACAAGGTTTCTTTCGAGAAAACTCATTTTCTTCTATGTGCCATGCCGGCTGTAAGTAAAAGCACGGTAACAACAGTGCTTTTCAGGTAGCTTCGGGGCCGCATCAACGGAGCTTTCATAATGGGAAAACTAGCCTTGTGCCGTCAGCCTCTAATTTCTAGGTTGACACGCAGCATACACGCAGGAGCAGAACTTCCTGGTTCTACGCAGTGTTCTGGTACTGAAACGGGTGCTGAAGCAAGGCCCCTAGGAGTGTTGAAAAGCTTACTACCTTGAAACTAAAGCAGAACAACGATGAAGGCCTCATGGAGCTGCTGCACGCCTCTCGTTTTGCAAGGATAATCAGGGCCTTACTTCGAAGCTTGGGCTCATGTTGACTTTCACTTTAGGTATAGCGCAGAGCAGGGTGAGCTTCCAACAAGGAACTGGAAACCCAAGGTTTCTTAGGAGAAAACTCATTTTCTTCTCAGAACCATGCCGGCAGTGAGGAAAACCCCGGCAACAACAATGCTTTTCAGGTAGCTTCGAGACCGCATGAACGGAGCTTTCATAATGGCAAAAGAAGCCTTATGCCATCAGTCTCCAATTTCTAGGTTGACACGCAGCATACACGCAGGACCAGAGCTTACTGTCTCTACGCAGTGTTCTGGTACCGAAACGGTTGCTTAAGCAAAGTCCCTAGGAATGTTGGAAAGCTTACTACCGTGAAACTAAAGCAGAACAGCGATGAAGGCCTCATGGAGCTGCTGCACGCCTCCCGTTTTGCCAGGATAATCAGGGCCTTACTTCGAGGCTAGTGCTCACATTGACTTTCACGTTTGGTATAGAGCAGAGCCGGGTGAGCTTCCAACTAGGAACTGGAAGCACAAGGTTTCTTTCGAGAAAACTCATTTTCTTCTATGTGCCATGCCGGCTCTAAGTAAAAGCACGGTAACAACAGTGCTTTTCAGGTAGCTTCGGGGCCGCATCAACGGAGCTTTCAAAACGGGAAAACAAGCCTTGTGCCATCAGTCTCTAATTTCTAGGTTGACACGCAGCATACACGCAGGAGCAGAGCTTCCTGGTTCTACGCAGTGTTCTGGTACTGAAACGGGTGCTGAAGCAAGGCCCCTAGGAGTGTTGAAAAGCTTACTACCTTGAAACTAAAGCAGAACAACGATGAAGGCCTCATGGAGCTGCTGCACGCCTCTCGTTTTGCAAGGATAATCAGGGCCTTACTTCGAAGCTTGGGCTCACGTTGACTTTCACTTTAGGTATAGCGCAGAGCAGGGTGAGCTTCCAACAAGGAACTGGAAACCCAAGGTTTCTTAGGAGAAAACTCATTTTCTTCTCAAAACCATGCCGGCAGTGAGGAAAACCCCGGCAACAACAATGCTTTTCAGGTAGCTTCGAGGCCGCATGAACGGAGCTTTCATAATGGCAAAAGAAGCCTTATGCCATCAGTCTCCAATTTCTAGGTTGACACGCAGCATACACGCAGGACCAGAGCTTACTGTCTCTACGCAGTGTTCTGGTACCGAAACGGTTGCTTAAGCAAAGTCCCTAGGAGTCTTGGAAAGCTTACTACCGTGAAACTAAAGCAGAACAGCGATGAAGGCCTCATGGAGCTGCTGCACGCCTCCCTTTTTGCCAGGATAATCAGGGCCTTACTTCGAGGCTAGTGCTCACATTGACTTTCACGTTTGGTATAGAGCAGAGCCGGGTGAGCTTCCAACTAGGAACTGGAAGCACAAGGTTTCTTTCGAGAAAACTCATTTTCTTCTATGTGCCATGCCGGCTCTAAGTAAAAGCACGGTAACAACAGTGCTTTTCAGGTAGCTTCGGGGCCGCATCAACGGAGCTTTCATAATGGGAAAACTAGCCTTGTGCCGTCAGCCTCTAATTTCTAGGTTGACACGCAGCATACACGCAGGAGCAGAGCTTCCTGGTTCTACGCAGTGTTCTGGTACTGAAACGGGTGCTGAAGCAAGGCCCCTAGGAGTGTTGAAAAGCTTACTACCTTGAAACTAAAGCAGAACAACGATGAAGGCCTCATGGAGCTGCTGCACGCCTCTCGTTTTGCAAGGATAATCAGGGCCTTACTTCGAAGCTTGGGCTCACGTTGACTTTCACTTTAGGTATAGAGCAGAGCAGGGTGAGCTTCCAACAAGGAACTGGAAACCCAAGGTTTCTTAGGAGAAAACTCATTTTCTTCTCAGAACCATGCCGGCAGTGAGGAAAACCCCGGCAACAACAATGCTTTTCAGGTAGCTTCGAGGCCGCATGAACGGAGCTTTCATAATGGCAAAAGAAGCCTTATGCCATCAGTCTCCAATTTCTAGGTTGACACGCAGCATACACGCAGGACCAGAGCTTACTGTCTCTACGCAGTGTTCTGGTACCGAAACGGTTGCTTAAGCAAAGTCCCTAGGAGTCTTGGAAAGCTTACTACCGTGAAACTAAAGCAGAACAGCGATGAAGGCCTCATGGAGCTGCTGCACGCCTCCCGTTTTGCCAGGATAATCAGGGCCTTACTTCGAGGCTAGTGCTCACATTGACTTTCACGTTTGGTATAGAGCAGAGCCGGGTGAGCTTCCAACTAGGAACTGGAAGCACAAGGTTTCTTTCGAGAAAACTCATTTTCTTCTATGTGCCATGCCGGCTCTAAGTAAAAGCACGGTAACAACAGTGCTTTTCAGGTAGCTTCGGGGCCGCATCAACGGAGCTTTCATAATGGGAAAACTAGCCTTGTGCCGTCAGCCTCTAATTTCTAGGTTGACACGCAGCATACACGCAGGAGCAGAACTTCCTGGTTCTACGCAGTGTTCTGGTACTGAAACGGGTGCTGAAGCAAGGCCCCTAGGAGTGTTGAAAAGCTTACTACCTTGAAACTAAAGCAGAACAACGATGAAGGCCTCATGGAGCTGCTGCACGCCTCTCGTTTTGCAAGGATAATCAGGGCCTTACTTCGAAGCTTGGGCTCACGTTGACTTTCACTTTAGGTATAGCGCAGAGCAGGGTGAGCTTCCAACAAAGAACTGGCAACCCAAGGTTTCTTAGGAGAAAACTCATTTTCTCCTCAGAACCATGCCGGCAGTGAGGAAAACCCCGGCAACAACAATGCTTTTCAGGTAGCTTCGAGGCCGCATGAACGGAGCTTTCATAATGGGAAAAGAAGCCTTATGCCATCAGTCTCCAATTTCTAGGTTGACTCGCAGCATACACGCAGGACCAGAGCTTACTGTCTCTACGCAGTGTTCTGGTACCGAAACGGTTGCTTAAGCAAAGTCCCTAGGAATGTTGGAAAGCTACTACCGTGAAACTACAGCAGAACAGCGATGAAGGCCTCATGGAGCTGCTGCACGCCTCCCGTATTGCCAGCATAATCAGGGCCTTACTTCGAGGCTAGTGCTCACATTGACTTTCACGTTTGGTATAGAGCAGAGCCGGGTGAGCTTCCAACTAGGAACTGGAAGCACAAGGTTTCTTTCGAGAAAACTCATTTTCTTCTATGTGCCATGCCGGCTGTAAGTAAAAGCACGGTAACAACAGTGCTTTTCAGGTAGCTTCGAGGCCGCATGAATGGAGCTTTCAAAACGGGAAAACAAGCCTTGTGCCATCAGTCTCTAATTTCTAGGTTGACACGCAGCATACACGCAGGAGCAGAACTTCCTGGTTCTACGCAGTGTTCTGGTACTGAAACGGGTGCTGAAGCAAGGCCCCTAGGAGTGTTGAAAAGCTTACTACCTTGAAACTAAAGCAGAACAACGATGAAGGCCTCATGGAGCTGCTGCATGCCTCTCGTTTTGCAAGGATAATCAGGGCCTTACTTCGAAGCTTGGGCTCAGGTTGACATTCACTTTAGGTATAGCGCAGAGCAGGGTGAGCTTCCAACAAGGAACTGGAAACCCAAGGTTTCTTAGGAGAAAACTCATTTTCTTCTCAGAACCATGCCGGCAGTGAGGAAAACCCCGGCAACAACAATGCTTTTCAGGTAGCTTCGAGGCCGCATGAACGGAGCTTTCATAATGGCAAAAGAAGCCTTATGCCATCAGTCTCCAATTTCTAGGTTGACACGCAGCATACACGCAGGACCAGAGCTTACTGTCTCTACGCAGTGTTCTGGTACCGAAACGGTTGCTTAAGCAAAGTCCCTAGGAGTCTTGGAAAGCTTACTACCGTGAAACTAAAGCAGAACAGCGATGAAGGCCTCATGGAGCTGCTGCACGCCTCCCGTTTTGCCAGGATAATCAGGGCCTTACTTCGAGGCTAGTGCTCACATTGACTTTCACGTTTGGTATAGAGCAGAGCCGGGTGAGCTTCCAACTAGGAACTGGAAGCACAAGGTTTCTTTCGAGAAAACTCATTTTCTTCTATGTGCCATGCCGGCTCTAAGTAAAAGCACGGTAACAACAGTGCTTTTCAGGTAGCTTCGGGGCCGCATCAACGGAGCTTTCATAATGGGAAAACTAGCCTTGTGCCGTCAGTCTCTAATTTCTAGGTTGACACGCAGCATACACGCAGGAGCAGAGCTTCCTGGTTCTACGCAGTGTTCTGGTACTGAAACGGGTGCTGAAGCAAGGCCCCTAGGAGTGTTGAAAAGCTTACTACCTTGAAACTAAAGCAGAACAACGATGAAGGCCTCATGGAGCTGCTGCACGCCTCTCGTTTTGCAAGGATAATCAGGGCCTTACTTCGAAGCTTGGGCTCACGTTGACTTTCACTTTAGGTATAGCGCAGAGCAGGGTGAGCTTCCAACAAAGAACTGGCAACCCAAGGTTTCTTGGGAGAAAACTCATTTTCTCCTCAGAACCATGCCGGCAGTGAGGAAAACCCCGGCAACAACAATGCTTTTCAGGTAGCTTCGAGGCCGCATGAACGGAGCTTTCATAATGGGAAAAGAAGCCTTATGCCATCAGTCTCCAATTTCTAGGTTGACACGCAGCATACACGCAGGACCAGAGCTTACTGTCTCTACGCAGTGTTCTGGTACCGAAACGGTTGCTTAAGCAAAGTCCCTAGGAGTCTTGGAAAGCTTACTACCGTGAAACTAAAGCAGAACAGCGATGAAGGCCTCATGGAGCTGCTGCACGCCTCCCATTTTGCCAGGATAATCAAGGCCTTACTTCGAGGCTAGTGCTCACATTGACTTTCACGTTTGGTATAGAGCAGAGCCGGGTGAGCTTCCAACTAGGAACTGGAAGCACAAGGTTTCTTTCGAGAAAACTCATTTTCTTCTATGTGCCATGCCGGCTCTAAGTAAAAGCACGGTAACAACAGTGCTTTTCAGGTAGCTTCGGGGCCGCATCAACGGAGCTTTCATAATGGGAAAACTAGCCTTGTGCCGTCAGTCTCTAATTTCTAGGTTGACACGCAGCATACACGCAGGAGCAGAGCTTCCTGGTTCTACGCAGTGTTCTGGTACTGAAACGGGTGCTGAAGCAAGGCCCCTAGGAGTGTTGAAAAGCTTACTACCTTGAAACTAAAGCAGAACAACGATGAAGGCCTCATGGAGCTGCTGCACGCCTCTCGTTTTGCAAGGATAATCAGGGCCTTACTTCGAAGCTTGGGCTCACGTTGACTTTCACTTTAGGTATAGCGCAGAGCAGGGTGAGCTTCCAACAAGGAACTGGAAACCCAAGGTTTCTTAGGAGAAAACTCATTTTCTTCTCAGAACCATGCCGGCAGTGAGGAAAACCCCGGCAACAACAATGCTTTTCAGGTAGCTTCGAGGCCGCATGAACGGAGCTTTCATAATGGCAAAAGAAGCCTTATGCCATCAGTCTCCAATTTCTAGGTTGACACGCAGCATACACGCAGGACCAGAGCTTACTGTCTCTACGCAGTGTTCTGGTACCGAAACGGTTGCTTAAGCAAAGTCCCTAGGAATGTTAGAAAGCTTACTACCGTGAAACTAAAGCAGAACAGCGATGAAGGCCTCATGGAGCTGCTGCACGCCTCCCGTATTGCCAGCATAATCAGGGCCTTACTTCGAGGCTAGTGCTCACATTGACTTTCACGTTTGGTATAGAGCAGAGCCGGGTGAGCTTCCAACTAGGAACTGGAAGCACAAGGTTTCTTTCGAGAAAACTCATTTTCTTCTATGTGCCATGCCGGCTCTAAGTAAAAGCACGGTAACAACAGTGCTTTTCAGGTAGCTTCGGGGCCGCATCAACGGAGCTTTCATAATGGGAAAACTAGCCTTGTGCCGTCAGTCTCTAATTTCTAGGTTGACACGCAGCATACACGCAGGAGCAGAGCTTCCTGGTTCTACGCAGTGTTCTGGTACTGAAACGGGTGCTGAAGCAAGGCCCCTAGGAGTGTTGAAAAGCTTACTACCTTGAAACTAAAGCAGAACAACGATGAAGGCCTCATGGAGCTGCTGCACGCCTCTCGTTTTGCAAGGATAATCAGGGCCTTACTTCGAAGCTTGGGCTCACGTTGACTTTCACTTTAGGTATAGCGCAGAGCAGGGTGAGCTTCCAACAAGGAACTGGAACCCCAAGGTTTCTTAGGAGAAAACTCATTTTCTTCTCAGAACCATGCCGGCAGTGAGGAAAACCCCGGCAACAACAATGCTTTTCAGGTAGCTTCGAGGCCGCATGAACGGAGCTTTCATAATGGCAAAAGAAGCCTTATGCCATCAGTCTCCAATTTCTAGGTTGACACGCAGCATACACGCAGGACCAGAGCTTACTGTCTCTACGCAGTGTTCTGGTACCGAAACGGTTGCTTAAGCAAAGTCCCTAGGAGTCTTGGAAAGCTTACTACCGTGAAACTAAAGCAGAACAGCGATGAAGGCCTCATGGAGCTGCTGCACGCCTCCCATTTTGCCAGGATAATCAGGGCCTTACTTCGAGGCTAGTGCTCACATTGACTTTCACGTTTGGTATAGAGCAGAGCCGGGTGAGCTTCCAACTAGGAACTGGAAGCACAAGGTTTCTTTCGAGAAAACTCATTTTCTTCTATGTGCCATGCCGGCTGTAAGTAAAAGCACGGTAACAACAGTGCTTTTCAGGTAGCTTCGAGGCCGCATGAATGGAGCTTTCAAAACGGGAAAACAAGCCTTGTGCCATCAGTCTCTAATTTCTAGGTTGACACGCAGCATACACGCAGGAGCAGAGCTTCCTGGTTCTACGCAGTGTTCTGGTACTGAAACGGGTGCTGAAGCAAGGCCCCTAGGAGTGTTGAAAAGCTTACTACCTTGAAACTAAAGCAGAACAACGATGAAGGCCTCATGGAGCTGCTGCATGCCTCTCGTTTTGCAAGGATAATCAGGGCCTTACTTCGAAGCTTGGGCTCAGGTTGACATTCACTTTAGGTATAGCGCAGAGCAGGGTGAGCTTCCAACAAGGAACTGGAAACCCAAGGTTTCTTAGGAGAAAACTCATTTTCTTCTCAGAACCATGCCGGCAGTGAGGAAAACCCCGGCAACAACAATGCTTTTCAGGTAGCTTCGAGGCCGCATGAACGGAGCTTTCATAATGGGAAAAGAAGCCTTATGCCATCAGTCTCCAATTTGTAGGTTGACTCGCAGCATACACGCAGGACCAGAGCTTACTGTCTCTACGCAGTGTTCTGGTACCGAAACGGTTGCTTAAGCAAAGTCCCTAGGAATGTTGGAAAGCTACTACCGTGAAACTAAAGCAGAACAGCGATGAAGGCCTCATGGAGCTGCTGCACGCCTCCCGTTTTGCCAGCATAATCAGGGCCTTACTTCGAGGCTAGTGCTCACATTGACTTTCACGTTTGGTATAGAGCAGAGCCGGGTGAGCTTCCAACTAGGAACTGGAAGCACAAGGTTTCTTTCGAGAAAACTCATTTTCTTCTATGTGCCATGCCGGCTGTAAGTAAAAGCACGGTAACAACAGTGCTTTTCAGGTAGCTTCGAGGCCGCATGAATGGAGCTTTCAAAACGGGAAAACAAGCCTTGTGCCATCAGTCTCTAATTTCTAGGTTGACACGCAGCATACACGCAGGAGCAGAGCTTCCTGGTTCTACGCAGTGTTCTGGTACTGAAACGGGTGCTGAAGCAAGGCCCCTAGGAGTGTTGAAAAGCTTACTACCTTGAAACTAAAGCAGAACAACGATGAAGGCCTCATGGAGCTGCTGCACGCCTCTCGTTTTGCAAGGATAATCAGGGCCTTACTTCGAAGCTTGGGCTCACGTTGACTTTCACTTTAGGTATAGCGCAGAGCAGGGTGAGCTTCCAACAAGGAACTGGAAACCCAAGGTTTCTTAGGAGAAAACTCATTTTCTTCTCAGAACCATGCTGGCAGTGAGGAAAACCCCGGCAACAACAATGCTTTTCAGGTAGCTTCGAGGCCGCATGAACGGAGCTTTCATAATGGGAAAAGAAGCCTTATGCCATCAGTCTCCAATTTCTAGGTTGACACGCAGCATACACGCAGGACCAGAGCTTACTGTCTCTACGCAGTGTTCTGGTACCGAAACGGTTGCTTAAGCAAAGTCCCTAGGAGTCTTGGAAAGCTTACTACCGTGAAACTAAAGCAGAACAGCGATGAAGGCCTCATGGAGCTGCTGCACGCCTCCCGTTTTGCCAGGATAATCAGGGCCTTACTTCGAGGCTAGTGCTCACATTGACTTTCACGTTTGGTATAGAGCAGAGCCGGGTGAGCTTCCAACTAGGAACTGGAAGCACAAGGTTTCTTTCGAGAAAACTCATTTTCTTCTATGTGCCATGCCGGCTGTAAGTAAAAGCACGGTAACAACAGTGCTTTTCAGGTAGCTTCGGGGCCGCATCAACGGAGCTTTCATAATGGGAAAACTAGCCTTGTGCCGTCAGCCTCTAATTTCTAGGTTGACACGCAGCATACACGCAGGAGCAGAACTTCCTGGTTCTACGCAGTGTTCTGGTACTGAAACGGGTGCTGAAGCAAGGCCCCTAGGAGTGTTGAAAAGCTTACTACCTTGAAACTAAAGCAGAACAACGATGAAGGCCTCATGGAGCTGCTGCACGCCTCTCGTTTTGCAAGGATAATCAGGGCCTTACTTCGAAGCTTGGGCTCAGGTTGACATTCACTTTAGGTATAGCGCAGAGCAGGGTGAGCTTCCAACAAGGAACTGGAAACCCAAGGTTTCTTAGGAGAAAACTCATTTTCTCCTCAGAACCATGCCGGCAGTGAGGAAAACCCCGGCAACAACAATGCTTTTCAGGTAGCTTCGAGGCCGCATGAACGGAGCTTTCATAATGGGAAAAGAAGCCTTATGCCATCAGTCTCCAATTTCTAGGTTGACACGCAGCATACACGCAGGACCAGAGCTTACTGTCTCTACGCAGTGTTCTGGTACCGAAACGGTTGCTTAAGCAAAGTCCCTAGGAGTCTTGGAAAGCTTACTACCGTGAAACTAAAGCAGAACAGCGATGAAGGCCTCATGGAGCTGCTGCACGCCTCCCGTTTTGCCAGGATAATCAGGGCCTTACTTCGAGGCTAGTGCTCACATTGACTTTCACGTTTGGTATAGAGCAGAGCCGGGTGAGCTTCCAACTAGGAACTGGAAGCACAAGGTTTCTTTCGAGAAAACTCATTTTCTTCTATGTGCCATGCCGGCTCTAAGTAAAAGCACGGTAACAACAGTGCTTTTCAGGTAGCTTCGGGGCCGCATCAACGGAGCTTTCATAATGGGAAAACTAGCCTTGTGCCGTCAGTCTCTAATTTCTAGGTTGACACGCAGCATACACGCAGGAGCAGAGCTTCCTGGTTCTACGCAGTGTTCTGGTACTGAAACGGGTGCTGAAGCAAGGCCCCTAGGAGTGTTGAAAAGCTTACTACCTTGAAACTAAAGCAGAACAACGATGAAGGCCTCATGGAGCTGCTGCACGCCTCTCGTTTTGCAAGGATAATCAGGGCCTTACTTCGAAGCTTGGGCTCACGTTGACTTTCACTTTAGGTATAGCGCAGAGCAGGGTGAGCTTCCAACAAAGAACTGGCAACCCAAGGTTTCTTAGGAGAAAACTCATTTTCTCCTCAGAACCATGCCGGCAGTGAGGAAAACCCCGGCAACAACAATGCTTTTCAGGTAGCTTCGAGGCCGCATGAACGGAGCTTTCATAATGGGAAAAGAAGCCTTATGCCATCAGTCTCCAATTTCTAGGTTGACTCGCAGCATACACGCAGGACCAGAGCTTACTGTCTCTACGCAGTGTTCTGGTACCGAAACGGTTGCTTAAGCAAAGTCCCTAGGAATGTTGGAAAGCTACTACCGTGAAACTAAAGCAGAACAGCGATGAAGGCCTCATGGAGCTGCTGCACGCCTCCCGTTTTGCCAGCATAATCAGGGCCTTACTTCGAGGCTAGTGCTCACATTGACTTTCACGTTTGGTATAGAGCAGAGCCGGGTGAGCTTCCAACTAGGAACTGGAAGCACAAGGTTTCTTTCGAGAAAACTCATTTTCTTCTATGTGCCATGCCGGCTGTAAGTAAAAGCACGGTAACAACAGTGCTTTTCAGGTAGCTTCGAGGCCGCATGAATGGAGCTTTCAAAACGGGAAAACAAGCCTTGTGCCATCAGTCTCTAATTTCTAGGTTGACACGCAGCATACACGCAGGAGCAGAGCTTCCTGGTTCTACGCAGTGTTCTGGTACTGAAACGGGTGCTGAAGCAAGGCCCCTAGGAGTGTTGAAAAGCTTACTACCTTGAAACTAAAGCAGAACAACGATGAAGGCCTCATGGAGCTGCTGCACGCCTCTCGTTTTGCAAGGATAATCAGGGCCTTACTTCGAAGCTTGGGCTCACGTTGACTTTCACTTTAGGTATAGCGCAGAGCAGGGTGAGCTTCCAACAAGGAACTGGAAACCCAAGGTTTCTTAGGAGAAAACTCATTTTCTTCTCAGAACCATGCCGGCAGTGAGGAAAACCCCGGCAACAACAATGCTTTTCAGGTAGCTTCGAGGCCGCATGAACGGAGCTTTCATAATGGGAAAAGAAGCCTTATGCCATCAGTCTCCAATTTCTAGGTTGACACGCAGCATACACGCAGGACCAGAGCTTACTGTCTCTACGCAGTGTTCTGGTACCGAAACGGTTGCTTAAGCAAAGTCCCTAGGAGTCTTGGAAAGCTTACTACCGTGAAACTAAAGCAGAACAGCGATGAAGGCCTCATGGAGCTGCTGCACGCCTCCCGTTTTGCCAGGATAATCAGGGCCTTACTTCGAGGCTAGTGCTCACATTGACTTTCACGTTTGGTATAGAGCAGAGCCGGGTGAGCTTCCAACTAGGAACTGGAAGCACAAGGTTTCTTTCGAGAAAACTCATTTTCTTCTATGTGCCATGCCGGCTCTAAGTAAAAGCACGGTAACAACAGTGCTTTTCAGGTAGCTTCGGGGCCGCATCAACGGAGCTTTCATAATGGGAAAACTAGCCTTGTGCCGTCAGTCTCTAATTTCTAGGTTGACACGCAGCATACACGCAGGAGCAGAGCTTCCTGGTTCTACGCAGTGTTCTGGTACTGAAACGGGTGCTGAAGCAAGGCCCCTAGGAGTGTTGAAAAGCTTACTACCTTGAAACTAAAGCAGAACAACGATGAAGGCCTCATGGAGCTGCTGCACGCCTCTCGTTTTGCAAGGATAATCAGGGCCTTACTTCGAAGCTTGGGCTCACGTTGACTTTCACTTTAGGTATAGCGCAGAGCAGGGTGAGTATCCAACAAAGAACTGGAAACCCAAGGTTTCTTAGGAGAAAACTCATTTTCTCCTCAGAACCATGCCGGCAGTGAGGAAAACCCCGGCAACAACAATGCTTTTCAGGTAGCTTCGAGGCCGCATGAACGGAGCTTTCATAATGGGAAAAGAAGCCTTATGCCATCAGTCTCCAATTTGTAGGTTGACTCGCAGCATACACGCAGGACCAGAGCTTACTGTCTCTACGCAGTGTTCTGGTACCGAAACGGTTGCTTAAGCAAAGTCCCTAGGAATGTTGGAAAGCTACTACCGTGAAACTAAAGCAGAACAGCGATGAAGGCCTCATGGAGCTGCTGCACGCCTCCCGTTTTGCCAGCATAATCAGGGCCTTACTTCGAGGCTAGTGCTCACATTGACTTTCACGTTTGGTATAGAGCAGAGCCGGGTGAGCTTCCAACTAGGAACTGGAAGCACAAGGTTTCTTTCGAGAAAACTCATTTTCTTCTATGTGCCATGCCGGCTGTAAGTAAAAGCACGGTAACAACAGTGCTTTTCAGGTAGCTTCGAGGCCGCATGAATGGAGCTTTCAAAACGGGAAAACAAGCCTTGTGCCATCAGTCTCTAATTTCTAGGTTGACACGCAGCATACACGCAGGAGCAGAGCTTCCTGGTTCTACGCAGTGTTCTGGTACTGAAACGGGTGCTGAAGCAAGGCCCCTAGGAGTGTTGAAAAGCTTACTACCTTGAAACTAAAGCAGAACAACGATGAAGGCCTCATGGAGCTGCTGCACGCCTCTCGTTTTGCAAGGATAATCAGGGCCTTACTTCGAAGCTTGGGCTCACGTTGACTTTCACTTTAGGTATAGCGCAGAGCAGGGTGAGCTTCCAACAAGGAACTGGAAACCCAAGGTTTCTTAGGAGAAAACTCATTTTCTTCTCAGAACCATGCTGGCAGTGAGGAAAACCCCGGCAACAACAATGCTTTTCAGGTAGCTTCGAGGCCGCATGAACGGAGCTTTCATAATGGGAAAAGAAGCCTTATGCCATCAGTCTCCAATTTCTAGGTTGACACGCAGCATACACGCAGGACCAGAGCTTACTGTCTCTACGCAGTGTTCTGGTACCGAAACGGTTGCTTAAGCAAAGTCCCTAGGAGTCTTGGAAAGCTTACTACCGTGAAACTAAAGCAGAACAGCGATGAAGGCCTCATGGAGCTGCTGCACGCCTCCCGTTTTGCCAGGATAATCAGGGCCTTACTTCGAGGCTAGTGCTCACATTGACTTTCACGTTTGGTATAGAGCAGAGCCGGGTGAGCTTCCAACTAGGAACTGGAAGCACAAGGTTTCTTTCGAGAAAACTCATTTTCTTCTATGTGCCATGCCGGCTGTAAGTAAAAGCACGGTAACAACAGTGCTTTTCAGGTAGCTTCGGGGCCGCATCAACGGAGCTTTCATAATGGGAAAACTAGCCTTGTGCCGTCAGCCTCTAATTTCTAGGTTGACACGCAGCATACACGCAGGAGCAGAACTTCCTGGTTCTACGCAGTGTTCTGGTACTGAAACGGGTGCTGAAGCAAGGCCCCTAGGAGTGTTGAAAAGCTTACTACCTTGAAACTAAAGCAGAACAACGATGAAGGCCTCATGGAGCTGCTGCACGCCTCTCATTTTGCAAGGATAATCAGGGCCTTACTTCGAAGCTTGGGCTCAGGTTGACATTCACTTTAGGTATAGCGCAGAGCAGGGTGAGCTTCCAACAAGGAACTGGAAACCCAAGGTTTCTTAGGAGAAAACTCATTTTCTCCTCAGAACCATGCCGGCAGTGAGGAAAACCCCGGCAACAACAATGCTTTTCAGGTAGCTTCGAGGCCGCATGAACGGAGCTTTCATAATGGGAAAAGAAGCCTTATGCCATCAGTCTCCAATTTCTAGGTTGACACGCAGCATACACGCAGGACCAGAGCTTACTGTCTCTACGCAGTGTTCTGGTACCGAAACGGTTGCTTAAGCAAAGTCCCTAGGAGTCTTGGAAAGCTTACTACCGTGAAACTAAAGCAGAACAGCGATGAAGGCCTCATGGAGCTGCTGCACGCCTCCCGTTTTGCCAGGATAATCAGGGCCTTACTTCGAGGCTAGTGCTCACATTGACTTTCACGTTTGGTATAGAGCAGAGCCGGGTGAGCTTCCAACTAGGAACTGGAAGCACAAGGTTTCTTTCGAGAAAACTCATTTTCTTCTATGTGCCATGCCGGCTCTAAGTAAAAGCACGGTAACAACAGTGCTTTTCAGGTAGCTTCGGGGCCGCATCAACGGAGCTTTCATAATGGGAAAACTAGCCTTGTGCCGTCAGTCTCTAATTTCTAGGTTGACACGCAGCATACACGCAGGAGCAGAGCTTCCTGGTTCTACGCAGTGTTCTGGTACTGAAACGGGTGCTGAAGCAAGGCCCCTAGGAGTGTTGAAAAGCTTACTACCTTGAAACTAAAGCAGAACAACGATGAAGGCCTCATGGAGCTGCTGCACGCCTCTCGTTTTGCAAGGATAATCAGGGCCTTACTTCGAAGCTTGGGCTCACGTTGACTTTCACTTTAGGTATAGCGCAGAGCAGGGTGAGTATCCAACAAAGAACTGGAAACCCAAGGTTTCTTAGGAGAAAACTCATTTTCTCCTCAGAACCATGCCGGCAGTGAGGAAAACCCCGGCAACAACAATGCTTTTCAGGTAGCTTCGAGGCCGCATGAACGGAGCTTTCATAATGGGAAAAGAAGCCTTATGCCATCAGTCTCCAATTTCTAGGTTGACTCGCAGCATACACGCAGGACCAGAGCTTACTGTCTCTACGCAGTGTTCTGGTACCGAAACGGTTGCTTAAGCAAAGTCCCTAGGAATGTTGGAAAGCTACTACCGTGAAACTAAAGCAGAACAGCGATGAAGGCCTCATGGAGCTGCTGCACGCCTCCCGTTTTGCCAGCATAATCAGGGCCTTACTTCGAGGCTAGTGCTCACATTGACTTTCACGTTTGGTATAGAGCAGAGCCGGGTGAGCTTCCAACTAGGAACTGGAAGCACAAGGTTTCTTTCGAGAAAACTCATTTTCTTCTATGTGCCATGCCGGCTGTAAGTAAAAGCACGGTAACAACAGTGCTTTTCAGGTAGCTTCGAGGCCGCATGAATGGAGCTTTCAAAACGGGAAAACAAGCCTTGTGCCATCAGTCTCTAATTTCTAGGTTGACACGCAGCATACACGCAGGAGCAGAGCTTCCTGGTTCTACGCAGTGTTCTGGTACTGAAACGGGTGCTGAAGCAAGGCCCCTAGGAGTGTTGAAAAGCTTACTACCTTGAAACTAAAGCAGAACAACGATGAAGGCCTCATGGAGCTGCTGCACGCCTCTCGTTTTGCAAGGATAATCAGGGCCTTACTTCGAAGCTTGGGCTCACGTTGACTTTCACTTTAGGTATAGCGCAGAGCAGGGTGAGCTTCCAACAAGGAACTGGAAACCCAAGGTTTCTTAGGAGAAAACTCATTTTCTTCTCAGAACCATGCTGGCAGTGAGGAAAACCCCGGCAACAACAATGCTTTTCAGGTAGCTTCGAGGCCGCATGAACGGAGCTTTCATAATGGGAAAAGAAGCCTTATGCCATCAGTCTCCAATTTCTAGGTTGACACGCAGCATACACGCAGGACCAGAGCTTACTGTCTCTACGCAGTGTTCTGGTACCGAAACGGTTGCTTAAGCAAAGTCCCTAGGAGTCTTGGAAAGCTTACTACCGTGAAACTAAAGCAGAACAGCGATGAAGGCCTCATGGAGCTGCTGCACGCCTCCCGTTTTGCCAGGATAATCAGGGCCTTACTTCGAGGCTAGTGCTCACATTGACTTTCACGTTTGGTATAGAGCAGAGCCGGGTGAGCTTCCAAATAGGAACTGGAAGCACAAGGTTTCTTTCGAGAAAACTCATTTTCTTCTATGTGCCATGCCGGCTGTAAGTAAAAGCACGGTAACAACAGTGCTTTTCAGGTAGCTTCGGGGCCGCATCAACGGAGCTTTCATAATGGGAAAACTAGCCTTGTGCCGTCAGCCTCTAATTTCTAGGTTGACACGCAGCATACACGCAGGAGCAGAACTTCCTGGTTCTACGCAGTGTTCTGGTACTGAAACGGGTGCTGAAGCAAGGCCCCTAGGAGTGTTGAAAAGCTTACTACCTTGAAACTAAAGCAGAACAACGATGAAGGCCTCATGGAGCTGCTGCACGCCTCTCGTTTTGCAAGGATAATCAGGGCCTTACTTCGAAGCTTGGGCTCACGTTGACTTTCACTTTAGGTATAGCGCAGAGCAGGGTGAGCTTCCAACAAGGAACTGGAAACCCAAGGTTTCTTAGGAGAAAACTCAGTTTCTTCTCAGAACCATGCCGGCAGTGAGGAAAACCCCGGCAACAACAATGCTTTTCAGGTAGCTTCGAGGCCGCATGAACGGAGCTTTCATAATGGCAAAAGAAGCCTTATGCCATCACTCTCCAATTTCTAGGTTGACACGCAGCATACACGCAGGACCAGAGCTTACTGTCTCTACGCAGTGTTCTGGTACCGAAACGGTTGCTTAAGCAAAGTCCCTAGGAGTCTTGGAAAGCTTACTACCGTGAAACTAAAGCAGAACAGCGATGAAGGCCTCATGGAGCTGCTGCACGCCTCCCGTTTTGCCAGGATAATCAGGGCCTTACTTCGAGGCTAGTGCTCACATTGACTTTCACGTTTGGTATAGAGCAGAGCCGGGTGAGCTTCCAACTAGGAACTGGAAGCACAAGGTTTCTTTCGAGAAAACTCATTTTCTTCTATGTGCCATGCCGGCTGTAAGTAAAAGCACGGTAACAACAGTGCTTTTCAGGTAGCTTCGGGGCCGCATCAACGGAGCTTTCATAATGGGAAAACTAGCCTTGTGCCGTCAGCCTCTAATTTCTAGGTTGACACGCAGCATACACGCAGGAGCAGAACTTCCTGGTTCTACGCAGTGTTCTGGTACTGAAACGGGTGCTGAAGCAAGGCCCCTAGGAGTGTTGAAAAGCTTACTACCTTGAAACTAAAGCAGAACAACGATGAAGGCCTCATGGAGCTGCTGCACGCCTCTCGTTTTGCAAGGATAATCAGGGCCTTACTTCGAAGCTTGGGCTCAGGTTGACATTCACTTTAGGTATAGCGCAGAGCAGGGTGAGCTTCCAACAAGGAACTGGAAACCCAAGGTTTCTTAGGAGAAAACTCATTTTCTCCTCAGAACCATGCCGGCAGTGAGGAAAACCCCGGCAACAACAATGCTTTTCAGGTAGCTTCGAGGCCGCATGAACGGAGCTTTCATAATGGCAAAAGAAGCCTTATGCCATCAGTCTCCAATTTCTAGGTTGACACGCAGCATACACGCAGGACCAGAGCTTACTGTCTCTACGCAGTGTTCTGGTACCGAAACGGTTGCTTAAGCAAAGTCCCTAGGAGTCTTGGAAAGCTTACTACCGTGAAACTAAAGCAGAACAGCGATGAAGGCCTCATGGAGCTGCTGCACGCCTCCCGTTTTGCCAGGATAATCAGGGCCTTACTTCGAGGCTAGTGCTCACATTGACTTTCACGTTTGGTATAGAGCAGAGCCGGGTGAGCTTCCAACTAGGAACTGGAAGCACAAGGTTTCTTTCGAGAAAACTCATTTTCTTCTATGTGCCATGCCGGCTCTAAGTAAAAGCACGGTAACAACAGTGCTTTTCAGGTAGCTTCGGGGCCGCATCAACGGAGCTTTCATAATGGGAAAACTAGCCTTGTGCCGTCAGTCTCTAATTTCTAGGTTGACACGCAGCATACACGCAGGAGCAGAGCTTCCTGGTTCTACGCAGTGTTCTGGTACTGAAACGGGTGCTGAAGCAAGGCCCCTAGGAGTGTTGAAAAGCTTACTACCTTGAAACTAAAGCAGAACAACGATGAAGGCCTCATGGAGCTGCTGCACGCCTCTCGTTTTGCAAGGATAATCAGGGCCTTACTTCGAAGCTTGGGCTCACGTTGACTTTCACTTTAGGTATAGCGCAGAGCAGGGTGAGTATCCAACAAAGAACTGGAAACCCAAGGTTTCTTAGGAGAAAACTCATTTTCTCCTCAGAACCATGCCGGCAGTGAGGAAAACCCCGGCAACAACAATGCTTTTCAGGTAGCTTCGAGGCCGCATGAACGGAGCTTTCATAATGGGAAAAGAAGCCTTATGCCATCAGTCTCCAATTTGTAGGTTGACTCGCAGCATACACGCAGGACCAGAGCTTACTGTCTCTACGCAGTGTTCTGGTACCGAAACGGTTGCTTAAGCAAAGTCCCTAGGAATGTTGGAAAGCTACTACCGTGAAACTAAAGCAGAACAGCGATGAAGGCCTCATGGAGCTGCTGCACGCCTCCCGTTTTGCCAGCATAATCAGGGCCTTACTTCGAGGCTAGTGCTCACATTGACTTTCACGTTTGGTATAGAGCAGAGCCGGGTGAGCTTCCAACTAGGAACTGGAAGCACAAGGTTTCTTTCGAGAAAACTCATTTTCTTCTATGTGCCATGCCGGCTGTAAGTAAAAGCACGGTAACAACAGTGCTTTTCAGGTAGCTTCGAGGCCGCATGAATGGAGCTTTCAAAACGGGAAAACAAGCCTTGTGCCATCAGTCTCTAATTTCTAGGTTGACACGCAGCATACACGCAGGAGCAGAGCTTCCTGGTTCTACGCAGTGTTCTGGTACTGAAACGGGTGCTGAAGCAAGGCCCCTAGGAGTGTTGAAAAGCTTACTACCTTGAAACTAAAGCAGAACAACGATGAAGGCCTCATGGAGCTGCTGCACGCCTCTCGTTTTGCAAGGATAATCAGGGCCTTACTTCGAAGCTTGGGCTCACGTTGACTTTCACTTTAGGTATAGCGCAGAGCAGGGTGAGCTTCCAACAAGGAACTGGAAACCCAAGGTTTCTTAGGAGAAAACTCATTTTCTTCTCAGAACCATGCTGGCAGTGAGGAAAACCCCGGCAACAACAATGCTTTTCAGGTAGCTTCGAGGCCGCATGAACGGAGCTTTCATAATGGGAAAAGAAGCCTTATGCCATCAGTCTCCAATTTCTAGGTTGACACGCAGCATACACGCAGGACCAGAGCTTACTGTCTCTACGCAGTGTTCTGGTACCGAAACGGTTGCTTAAGCAAAGTCCCTAGGAGTCTTGGAAAGCTTACTACCGTGAAACTAAAGCAGAACAGCGATGAAGGCCTCATGGAGCTGCTGCACGCCTCCCGTTTTGCCAGGATAATCAGGGCCTTACTTCGAGGCTAGTGCTCACATTGACTTTCACGTTTGGTATAGAGCAGAGCCGGGTGAGCTTCCAACTAGGAACTGGAAGCACAAGGTTTCTTTCGAGAAAACTCATTTTCTTCTATGTGCCATGCCGGCTGTAAGTAAAAGCACGGTAACAACAGTGCTTTTCAGGTAGCTTCGGGGCCGCATCAACGGAGCTTTCATAATGGGAAAACTAGCCTTGTGCCGTCAGCCTCTAATTTCTAGGTTGACACGCAGCATACACGCAGGAGCAGAACTTCCTGGTTCTACGCAGTGTTCTGGTACTGAAACGGGTGCTGAAGCAAGGCCCCTAGGAGTGTTGAAAAGCTTACTACCTTGAAACTAAAGCAGAACAACGATGAAGGCCTCATGGAGCTGCTGCACGCCTCTCGTTTTGCAAGGATAATCAGGGCCTTACTTCGAAGCTTGGGCTCAGGTTGACATTCACTTTAGGTATAGCGCAGAGCAGGGTGAGCTTCCAACAAGGAACTGGAAACCCAAGGTTTCTTAGGAGAAAACTCATTTTCTCCTCAGAACCATGCCGGCAGTGAGGAAAACCCCGGCAACAACAATGCTTTTCAGGTAGCTTCGAGGCCGCATGAACGGAGCTTTCATAATGGGAAAAGAAGCCTTATGCCATCAGTCTCCAATTTCTAGGTTGACACGCAGCATACACGCAGGACCAGAGCTTACTGTCTCTACGCAGTGTTCTGGTACCGAAACGGTTGCTTAAGCAAAGTCCCTAGGAGTCTTGGAAAGCTTACTACCGTGAAACTAAAGCAGAACAGCGATGAAGGCCTCATGGAGCTGCTGCACGCCTCCCGTTTTGCCAGGATAATCAGGGCCTTACTTCGAGGCTAGTGCTCACATTGACTTTCACGTTTGGTATAGAGCAGAGCCGGGTGAGCTTCCAACTAGGAACTGGAAGCACAAGGTTTCTTTCGAGAAAACTCATTTTCTTCTATGTGCCATGCCGGCTCTAAGTAAAAGCACGGTAACAACAGTGCTTTTCAGGTAGCTTCGGGGCCGCATCAACGGAGCTTTCATAATGGGAAAACTAGCCTTGTGCCGTCAGTCTCTAATTTCTAGGTTGACACGCAGCATACACGCAGGAGCAGAGCTTCCTGGTTCTACGCAGTGTTCTGGTACTGAAACGGGTGCTGAAGCAAGGCCCCTAGGAGTGTTGAAAAGCTTACTACCTTGAAACTAAAGCAGAACAACGATGAAGGCCTCATGGAGCTGCTGCACGCCTCTCGTTTTGCAAGGATAATCAGGGCCTTACTTCGAAGCTTGGGCTCACGTTGACTTTCACTTTAGGTATAGCGCAGAGCAGGGTGAGCTTCCAACAAGGAACTGGAAACCCAAGGTTTCTTAGGAGAAAACTCATTTTCTCCTCAGAACCATGCCGGCAGTGAGGAAAACCCCGGCAACAACAATGCTTTTCAGGTAGCTTCGAGGCCGCATGAACGGAGCTTTCATAATGGGAAAAGAAGCCTTATGCCATCAGTCTCCAATTTCTAGGTTGACACGCAGCATACACGCAGGACCAGAGCTTACTGTCTCTACGCAGTGTTCTGGTACCGAAACGGTTGCTTAAGCAAAGTCCCTAGGAGTCTTGGAAAGCTTACTACCGTGAAACTAAAGCAGAACAGCGATGAAGGCCTCATGGAGCTGCTGCACGCCTCCCGTTTTGCCAGGATAATCAGGGCCTTACTTCGAGGCTAGTGCTCACATTGACTTTCACGTTTGGTATAGAGCAGAGCAGGGTGAGCTTCCAACTAGGAACTGGAAGCACAAGGTTTCTTTCGAGAAAACTCATTTTCTTCTATGTGCCATGCCGGCTGTAAGTAAAAGCACGGTAACAACAGTGCTTTTCAGGTAGCTTCGAGGCCGCATGAATGGAGCTTTCAAAACGGGAAAACAAGCCTTGTGCCATCAGTCTCTAATTTCTAGGTTGACACGCAGCATACACGCAGGAGCAGAGCTTCCTGGTTCTACGCAGTGTTCTGGTACTGAAACGGGTGCTGAAGCAAGGCCCCTAGGAGTGTTGAAAAGCTTACTACCTTGAAACTAAAGCAGAACAACGATGAAGGCCTCATGGAGCTGCTGCATGCCTCTCGTTTTGCAAGGATAATCAGGGCCTTACTTCGAAGCTTGGGCTCAGGTTGACATTCACTTTAGGTATAGCGCAGAGCAGGGTGAGCTTCCAACAAGGAACTGGAAACCCAAGGTTTCTTAGGAGAAAACTCATTTTCTTCTCAGAACCATGCCGGCAGTGAGGAAAACCCCGGCAACAACAATGCTTTTCAGGTAGCTTCGAGGCCGCATGAACGGAGCTTTCATAATGGGAAAAGAAGCCTTATGCCATCAGTCTCCAATTTCTAGGTTGACACGCAGCATACACGCAGGACCAGAGCTTACTGTCTCTACGCAGTGTTCTGGTACCGAAACGGTTGCTTAAGCAAAGTCCCTAGGAGTCTTGGAAAGCTTACTACCGTGAAACTAAAGCAGAACAGCGATGAAGGCCTCATGGAGCTGCTGCACGCCTCCCGTTTTGCCAGGATAATCAGGGCCTTACTTCGAGGCTAGTGCTCACATTGACTTTCACGTTTGGTATAGAGCAGAGCCGGGTGAGCTTCCAACTAGAAACTGGAAGCACAAGGTTTCTTTCGAGAAAACTCATTTTCTTCTATGTGCCATGCCGGCTCTAAGTAAAAGCACGGTAACAACAGTGCTTTTCAGGTAGCTTCGGGGCCGCATCAACGGAGCTTTCATAATGGGAAAACTAGCCTTGTGCCGTCAGTCTCTAATTTCTAGGTTGACACGCAGCATACACGCAGGAGCAGAGCTTCCTGGTTCTACGCAGTGTTCTGGTACTGAAACGGGTGCCGAAGCAAGGCCCCTAGGAGTGTTGAAAAGCTTACTACCTTGAAACTAAAGCAGAACAACGATGAAGGCCTCATGGAGCTGCTGCACGCCTCTCGTTTTGCAAGGATAATCAGGGCCTTACTTCGAAGCTTGGGCTCACGTTGACTTTCACTTTAGGTATAGCGCAGAGCAGGGTGAGTATCCAACAAGGAACTGGAAACCCAAGGTTTCTTAGGAGAAAACTCATTTTCTCCTCAGAACCATGCCGGCAGTGAGGAAAACCCCGGCAACAACAATGCTTTTCAGGTAGCTTCGAGGCCGCATGAACGGAGCTTTCATAATGGGAAAAGAAGCCTTATGCCATCAGTCTCCAATTTCTAGGTTGACACGCAGCATACACGCAGGACCAGAGCTTACTGTCTCTACGCAGTGTTCTGGTACCGAAACGGTTGCTTAAGCAAAGTCCCTAGGAATGTTGGAAAGCTACTACCGTGAAACTAAAGCAGAACAGCGATGAAGGCCTCATGGAGCTGCTGCACGCCTCCCGTTTTGCCAGCATAATCAGGGCCTTACTTCGAGGCTAGTGCTCACATTGACTTTCACGTTTGGTATAGAGCAGAGCCGGGTGAGCTTCCAACTAGGAACTGGAAGCACAAGGTTTCTTTCGAGAAAACTCATTTTCTTCTATGTGCCATGCCGGCTGTAAGTAAAAGCACGGTAACAACAGTGCTTTTCAGGTAGCTTCGAGGCCGCATGAATGGAGCTTTCAAAACGGGAAAACAAGCCTTGTGCCATCAGTCTCTAATTTCTAGGTTGACACGCAGCATACACGCAGGAGCAGAGCTTCCTGGTTCTACGCAGTGTTCTGGTACTGAAACGGGTGCTGAAGCAAGGCCCCTAGGAGTGTTGAAAAGCTTACTACCTTGAAACTAAAGCAGAACAACGATGAAGGCCTCATGGAGCTGCTGCACGCCTCTCGTTTTGCAAGGATAATCAGGGCCTTACTTCGAAGCTTGGGCTCACGTTGACTTTCACTTTAGGTATAGCGCAGAGCAGGGTGAGCTTCCAACAAGGAACTGGAAACCCAAGGTTTCTTAGGAGAAAACTCATTTTCTTCTCAGAACCATGCCGGCAGTGAGGAAAACCCCGGCAACAACAATGCTTTTCAGGTAGCTTCGAGGCCGCATGAACGGAGCTTTCATAATGGCAAAAGAAGCCTTATGCCATCAGTCTCCAATTTCTAGGTTGACACGCAGCATACACGCAGGACCAGAGCTTACTGTCTCTACGCAGTGTTCTGGTACCGAAACGGTTGCTTAAGCAAAGTCCCTAGGAGTCTTGGAAAGCTTACTACCGTGAAACTAAAGCAGAACAGCGATGAAGGCCTCATGGAGCTGCTGCACGCCTCCCGTTTTGCCAGCATAATCAGGGCCTTACTTCGAGGCTAGTGCTCACATTGACTTTCACGTTTGGTATAGAGCAGAGCCGGGTGAGCTTCCAACTAGGAACTGGAAGCACAAGGTTTCTTTCGAGAAAACTCATTTTCTTCTATGTGCCATGCCGGCTGTAAGTAAAAGCACGGTAACAACAGTGCTTTTCAGGTAGCTTCGAGGCCGCATGAATGGAGCTTTCAAAACGGGAAAACAAGCCTTGTGCCATCAGTCTCTAATTTCTAGGTTGACACGCAGCATACACGCAGGAGCAGAGCTTCCTGGTTCTACGCAGTGTTCTGGTACTGAAACGGGTGCTGAAGCAAGGCCCCTAGGAGTGTTGAAAAGCTTACTACCTTGAAACTAAAGCAGAACAACGATGAAGGCCTCATGGAGCTGCTGCACGCCTCTCGTTTTGCAAGGATAATCAGGGCCTTACTTCGAAGCTTGGGCTCACGTTGACTTTCACTTTAGGTATAGCGCAGAGCAGGGTGAGCTTCCAACAAGGAACTGGAAACCCAAGGTTTCTTAGGAGAAAACTCATTTTCTTCTCAGAACCATGCTGGCAGTGAGGAAAACCCCGGCAACAACAATGCTTTTCAGGTAGCTTCGAGGCCGCATGAACGGAGCTTTCATAATGGGAAAAGAAGCCTTATGCCATCAGTCTCCAATTTCTAGGTTGACACGCAGCATACACGCAGGACCAGAGCTTACTGTCTCTACGCAGTGTTCTGGTACCGAAACGGTTGCTTAAGCAAAGTCCCTAGGAGTCTTGGAAAGCTTACTACCGTGAAACTAAAGCAGAACAGCGATGAAGGCCTCATGGAGCTGCTGCACGCCTCCCGTTTTGCCAGGATAATCAGGGCCTTACTTCGAGGCTAGTGCTCACATTGACTTTCACGTTTGGTATAGAGCAGAGCCGGGTGAGCTTCCAACTAGGAACTGGAAGCACAAGGTTTCTTTCGAGAAAACTCATTTTCTTCTATGTGCCATGCCGGCTGTAAGTAAAAGCACGGTAACAACAGTGCTTTTCAGGTAGCTTCGGGGCCGCATCAACGGAGCTTTCATAATGGGAAAACTAGCCTTGTGCCGTCAGTCTCTAATTTCTAGGTTGACACGCAGCATACACGCAGGAGCAGAGCTTCCTGGTTCTACGCAGTGTTCTGGTACTGAAACGGGTGCTGAAGCAAGGCCCCTAGGAGTGTTGAAAAGCTTACTACCTTGAAACTAAAGCAGAACAACGATGAAGGCCTCATGGAGCTGCTGCACGCCTCTCGTTTTGCAAGGATAATCAGGGCCTTACTTCGAAGCTTGGGCTCACGTTGACTTTCACTTTAGGTATAGCGCAGAGCAGGGTGAGCTTCCAACAAGGAACTGGAAACCCAAGGTTTCTTAGGAGAAAACTCATTTTCTTCTCAGAACCATGCCGGCAGTGAGGAAAACCCCGGCAACAACAATGCTTTTCAGGTAGCTTCGAGGCCGCATGAACGGAGCTTTCATAATGGCAAAAGAAGCCTTATGCCATCAGTCTCCAATTTCTAGGTTGACACGCAGCATACACGCAGGACCAGAGCTTACTGTCTCTACGCAGTGTTCTGGTACCGAAACGGTTGCTTAAGCAAAGTCCCTAGGAATGTTGGAAAGCTTACTACCGTGAAACTAAAGCAGAACAGCGATGAAGGCCTCATGGAGCTGCTGCACGCCTCCCGTTTTGCCAGCATAATCAGGGCCTTACTTCGAGGCTAGTGCTCACATTGACTTTCACGTTTGGTATAGAGCAGAGCCGGGTGAGCTTCCAACTAGGAACTGGAAGCACAAGGTTTCTTTCGAGAAAACTCATTTTCTTCTATGTGCCATGCCGGCTGTAAGTAAAAGCACGGTAACAACAGTGCTTTTCAGGTAGCTTCGAGGCCGCATGAATGGAGCTTTCAAAACGGGAAAACAAGCCTTGTGCCATCAGTCTCTAATTTCTAGGTTGACACGCAGCATACACGCAGGAGCAGAGCTTCCTGGTTCTACGCAGTGTTCTGGTACTGAAACGGGTGCTGAAGCAAGGCCCCTAGGAGTGTTGAAAAGCTTACTACCTTGAAACTAAAGCAGAACAACGATGAAGGCCTCATGGAGCTGCTGCATGCCTCTCGTTTTGCAAGGATAATCAGGGCCTTACTTCGAAGCTTGGGCTCAGGTTGACATTCACTTTAGGTATAGCGCAGAGCAGGGTGAGCTTCCAACAAGGAACTGGAAACCCAAGGTTTCTTAGGAGAAAACTCATTTTCTTCTCAGAACCATGCCGGCAGTGAGGAAAACCCCGGCAACAACAATGCTTTTCAGGTAGCTTCGAGGCCGCATGAACGGAGCTTTCATAATGGCAAAAGAAGCCTTATGCCATCAGTCTCCAATTTCTAGGTTGACACGCAGCATACACGCAGGACCAGAGCTTACTGTCTCTACGCAGTGTTCTGGTACCGAAACGGTTGCTTAAGCAAAGTCCCTAGGAGTCTTGGAAAGCTTACTACCGTGAAACTAAAGCAGAACAGCGATGAAGGCCTCATGGAGCTGCTGCACGCCTCCCGTTTTGCCAGGATAATCAGGGCCTTACTTCGAGGCTAGTGCTCACATTGACTTTCACGTTTGGTATAGAGCAGAGCCGGGTGAGCTTCCAACTAGGAACTGGAAGCACAAGGTTTCTTTCGAGAAAACTCATTTTCTTCTATGTGCCATGCCGGCTGTAAGTAAAAGCACGGTAACAACAGTGCTTTTCAGGTAGCTTCGGGGCCGCATCAACGGAGCTTTCATAATGGGAAAACTAGCCTTGTGCCGTCAGCCTCTAATTTCTAGGTTGACACGCAGCATACACGCAGGAGCAGAACTTCCTGGTTCTACGCAGTGTTCTGGTACTGAAACGGGTGCTGAAGCAAGGCCCCTAGGAGTGTTGAAAAGCTTACTACCTTGAAACTAAAGCAGAACAACGATGAAGGCCTCATGGAGCTGCTGCACGCCTCTCGTTTTGCAAGGATAATCAGGGCCTTACTTCGAAGCTTGGGCTCACGTTGACTTTCACTTTAGGTATAGCGCAGAGCAGGGTGAGCTTCCAACAAAGAACTGGCAACCCAAGGTTTCTTAGGAGAAAACTCATTTTCTCCTCAGAACCATGCCGGCAGTGAGGAAAACCCCGGCAACAACAATGCTTTTCAGGTAGCTTCGAGGCCGCATGAACGGAGCTTTCATAATGGGAAAAGAAGCCTTATGCCATCAGTCTCCAATTTCTAGGTTGACTCGCAGCATACACGCAGGACCAGAGCTTACTGTCTCTACGCAGTGTTCTGGTACCGAAACGGTTGCTTAAGCAAAGTCCCTAGGAATGTTGGAAAGCTACTACCGTGAAACTAAAGCAGAACAGCGATGAAGGCCTCATGGAGCTGCTGCACGCCTCCCGTTTTGCCAGCATAATCAGGGCCTTACTTCGAGGCTAGTGCTCACATTGACTTTCACGTTTGGTATAGAGCAGAGCCGGGTGAGCTTCCAACTAGGAACTGGAAGCACAAGGTTTCTTTCGAGAAAACTCATTTTCTTCTATGTGCCATGCCGGCTGTAAGTAAAAGCACGGTAACAACAGTGCTTTTCAGGTAGCTTCGAGGCCGCATGAATGGAGCTTTCAAAACGGGAAAACAAGCCTTGTGCCATCAGTCTCTAATTTCTAGGTTGACACGCAGCATACACGCAGGAGCAGAGCTTCCTGGTTCTACGCAGTGTTCTGGTACTGAAACGGGTGCTGAAGCAAGGCCCCTAGGAGTGTTGAAAAGCTTACTACCTTGAAACTAAAGCAGAACAACGATGAAGGCCTCATGGAGCTGCTGCACGCCTCTCGTTTTGCAAGGATAATCAGGGCCTTACTTCGAAGCTTGGGCTCACGTTGACTTTCACTTTAGGTATAGCGCAGAGCAGGGTGAGCTTCCAACAAGGAACTGGAAACCCAAGGTTTCTTAGGAGAAAACTCATTTTCTTCTCAGAACCATGCTGGCAGTGAGGAAAACCCCGGCAACAACAATGCTTTTCAGGTAGCTTCGAGGCCGCATGAACGGAGCTTTCATAATGGCAAAAGAAGCCTTATGCCATCAGTCTCCAATTTCTAGGTTGACACGCAGCATACACGCAGGACCAGAGCTTACTGTCTCTACGCAGTGTTCTGGTACCGAAACGGTTGCTTAAGCAAAGTCCCTAGGAGTCTTGGAAAGCTTACTACCGTGAAACTAAAGCGGAACAGCGATGAAGGCCTCATGGAGCTGCTGCACGCCTCCCGTTTTTCCAGGATAATCAGGGCCTTACTTCGAGGCTAGTGCTCACATTGACTTTCACGTTTGGTATAGAGCAGAGCCGGGTGAGCTTCCAACTAGGAACTGGAAGCACAAGGTTTCTTTCGAGAAAACTCATTTTCTTCTATGTGCCATGCCGGCTCTAAGTAAAAGCACGGTAACAACAGTGCTTTTCAGGTAGCTTCGGGGCCGCATCAACGGAGCTTTCA
The DNA here is from genome assembly GCF_028564815.1 of Eubalaena glacialis. NCBI lineage: Eukaryota > Metazoa > Chordata > Mammalia > Artiodactyla > Balaenidae > Eubalaena > Eubalaena glacialis. Next base: position 250,292 of record NW_026871150.1, read on the forward strand.
TAATGGGAAAACTAGCCTTGTGCCGTCAGTCTCTAATTTCTAGGTTGACACGCAGCATACACGCAGGAGCAGAGCTTCCTGGTTCTACGCAGTGTTCTGGTACTGAAACGGGTGCTGAAGCAAGGCCCCTAGGAGTGTTGAAAAGCTTACTACCTTGAAACTAAAGCAGAACAACGATGAAGGCCTCATGGAGCTGCTGCACGCCTCTCGTTTTGCAAGGATAATCAGGGCCTTACTTCGAAGCTTGGGCTCACGTTGACTTTCACTTTAGGTATAGCGCAGAGCAGGGTGAGCTTCCAACAAAGAACTGGAAACCCAAGGTTTCTTAGGAGAAAACTCATTTTCTCCTCAGAACCATGCCGGCAGTGAGGAAAACCCCGGCAACAACAATGCTTTTCAGGTAGCTTCGAGGCCGCATGAACGGAGCTTTCATAATGGGAAAAGAAGCCTTATGCCATCAGTCTCCAATTTCTAGGTTGACACGCAGCATACACGCAGGACCAGAGCTTACTGCCTCTACGCAGTGTTCTGGTACCGAAACGGTTGCTTAAGCAAAGTCCCTAGGAGTCTTGGAAAGCTTACTACCGTGAAACTAAAGCAGAACAGCGATGAAGGCCTCATGGAGCTGCTGCACGCCTCCCGTTTGCCAGGATAATCAGGGCCTTACTTCGAGGCTAGTGCTCACATTGACTTTCACGTTTCGTATAGAGCAGAGCCGGGTGAGCTTCCAACTAGGAACTGGAAGCACAAGGTTTCTTTCGAGAAAACTCATTTTCTTCTATGTGCCATGCCGGCTGTAAGTAAAAGCACGGTAACAACAGTGCTTTTCAGGTAGCTTCGAGGCCGCATGAATGGAGCTTTCAAAACGGGAAAACAAGCCTTGTGCCATCAGTCTCTAATTTCTAGGTTGACACGCAGCATACACGCAGGAGCAGAGCTTCCTGGTTCTACGCAGTGTTCTGGTACTGAAACGGGTGCTGAAGCAAGGCCCCTAGGAGTGTTGAAAAGCTTACTACCTTGAAACTAAAGCAGAACAACGATGAAGGCCTCATGGAGCTGCTGCATGCCTCTCGTTTTGCAAGGATAATCAGGGCCTTACTTCGAAGCTTGGGCTCAGGTTGACATTCACTTTAGGTATAGCACAGAGCAGGGTGAGCTTCCAACAAGGAACTGGAAACCCAAGGTTTCTTAGGAGAAAACTCATTTTCTTCTCAGAACCATGCCGGCAGTGAGGAAAACCCCGGCAACAACAATGCTTTTCAGGTAGCTTCGAGGCCGCATGAACGGAGCTTTCATAATGGGAAAAGAAGCCTTATGCCATCAGTCTCCAATTTCTAGGTTGACACGCAGCATACACGCAGGACCAGAGCTTACTGTCTCTACGCAGTGTTCTGGTACCGAAACGGTTGCTTAAGCAAAGTCCCTAGGAGTCTTGGAAAGCTTACTACCGTGAAACTAAAGCAGAACAGCGATGAAGGCCTCATGGAGCTGCTGCACGCCTCCCGTTTTGCCAGGATAATCAGGGCCTTACTTCGAGGCTAGTGCTCACATTGACTTTCACGTTTGGTATAGAGCAGAGCCGGGTGAGCTTCCAACTAGGAACTGGAAGCACAAGGTTTCTTTCGAGAAAACTCATTTTCTTCTATGTGCCATGCCGGCTGTAAGTAAAAGCACGGTAACAACAGTGCTTTTCAGGTAGCTTCGGGGCCGCATCAACGGAGCTTTCATAATGGGAAAACTAGCCTTGTGCCGTCAGCCTCTAATTTCTAGGTTGACACGCAGCATACACGCAGGAGCAGAACTTCCTGGTTCTACGCAGTGTTCTGGTACTGAAACGGGTGCTGAAGCAAGGCCCCTAGGAGTGTTGAAAAGCTTACTACCTTGAAACTAAAGCAGAACAACGATGAAGGCCTCATGGAGCTGCTGCACGCCTCTCGTTTTGCAAGGATAATCAGGGCCTTACTTCGAAGCTTGGGCTCACGTTGACTTTCACTTTAGGTATAGCGCAGAGCAGGGTGAGCTTCCAACAAAGAACTGGCAACCCAAGGTTTCTTAGGAGAAAACTCATTTTCTCCTCAGAACCATGCCGGCAGTGAGGAAAACCCCGGCAACAACAATGCTTTTCAGGTAGCTTCGAGGCCGCATGAACGGAGCTTTCATAATGGGAAAAGAAGCCTTATGCCATCAGTCTCCAATTTGTAGGTTGACTCGCAGCATACACGCAGGACCAGAGCTTACTGTCTCTACGCAGTGTTCTGGTACCGAAACGGTTGCTTAAGCAAAGTCCCTAGGAATGTTGGAAAGCTACTACCGTGAAACTAAAGCAGAACAGCGATGAAGGCCTCATGGAGCTGCTGCACGCCTCCCGTTTTGCCAGCATAATCAGGGCCTTACTTCGAGGCTAGTGCTCACATTGACTTTCACGTTTGGTATAGAGCAGAGCCGGGTGAGCTTCCAACTAGGAACTGGAAGCACAAGGTTTCTTTCGAGAAAACTCATTTTCTTCTATGTGCCATGCCGGCTGTAAGTAAAAGCACGGTAACAACAGTGCTTTTCAGGTAGCTTCGAGGCCGCATGAATGGAGCTTTCAAAACGGGAAAACAAGCCTTGTGCCATCAGTCTCTAATTTCTAGGTTGACACGCAGCATACACGCAGGAGCAGAGCTTCCTGGTTCTACGCAGTGTTCTGGTACTGAAACGGGTGCTGAAGCAAGGCCCCTAGGAGTGTTGAAAAGCTTACTACCTTGAAACTAAAGCAGAACAACGATGAAGGCCTCATGGAGCTGCTGCACGCCTCTCGTTTTGCAAGGATAATCAGGGCCTTACTTCGAAGCTTGGGCTCACGTTGACTTTCACTTTAGGTATAGCGCAGAGCAGGGTGAGCTTCCAACAAGGAACTGGAAACCCAAGGTTTCTTAGGAGAAAACTCATTTTCTTCTCAGAACCATGCTGGCAGTGAGGAAAACCCCGGCAACAACAATGCTTTTCAGGTAGCTTCGAGGCCGCATGAACGGAGCTTTCATAATGGGAAAAGAAGCCTTATGCCATCAGTCTCCAATTTCTAGGTTGACACGCAGCATACACGCAGGACCAGAGCTTACTGTCTCTACGCAGTGTTCTGGTACCGAAACGGTTGCTTAAGCAAAGTCCCTAGGAGTCTTGGAAAGCTTACTACCGTGAAACTAAAGCAGAACAGCGATGAAGGCCTCATGGAGCTGCTGCACGCCTCCCGTTTTGCCAGCATAATCAGGGCCTTACTTCGAGGCTAGTGCTCACATTGACTTTCACGTTTGGTATAGAGCAGAGCCGGGTGAGCTTCCAACTAGGAACTGGAAGCACAAGGTTTCTTTCGAGAAAACTCATTTTCTTCTATGTGCCATGCCGGCTGTAAGTAAAAGCACGGTAACAACAGTGCTTTTCAGGTAGCTTCGGGGCCGCATCAACGGAGCTTTCATAATGGGAAAACTAGCCTTGTGCCGTCAGCCTCTAATTTCTAGGTTGACACGCAGCATACACGCAGGAGCAGAACTTCCTGGTTCTACGCAGTGTTCTGGTACTGAAACGGGTGCTGAAGCAAGGCCCCTAGGAGTGTTGAAAAGCTTACTACCTTGAAACTAAAGCAGAACAACGATGAAGGCCTCATGGAGCTGCTGCACGCCTCTCGTTTTGCAAGGATAATCAGGGCCTTACTTCGAAGCTTGGGCTCACGTTGACTTTCACTTTAGGTATAGCGCAGAGCAGGGTGAGCTTCCAACAAAGAACTGGCAACCCAAGGTTTCTTAGGAGAAAACTCATTTTCTCCTCAGAACCATGCCGGCAGTGAGGAAAACCCCGGCAACAACAATGCTTTTCAGGTAGCTTCGAGGCCGCATGAACGGAGCTTTCATAATGGGAAAAGAAGCCTTATGCCATCAGTCTCCAATTTCTAGGTTGACTCGCAGCATACACGCAGGACCAGAGCTTACTGTCTCTACGCAGTGTTCTGGTACCGAAACGGTTGCTTAAGCAAAGTCCCTAGGAATGTTGGAAAGCTACTACCGTGAAACTAAAGCAGAACAGCGATGAAGGCCTCATGGAGCTGCTGCACGCCTCCCGTTTTGCCAGCATAATCAGGGCCTTACTTCGAGGCTAGTGCTCACATTGACTTTCACGTTTGGTATAGAGCAGAGCCGGGTGAGCTTCCAACTAGGAACTGGAAGCACAAGGTTTCTTTCGAGAAAACTCATTTTCTTCTATGTGCCATGCCGGCTGTAAGTAAAAGCACGGTAACAACAGTGCTTTTCAGGTAGCTTCGAGGCCGCATGAATGGAGCTTTCAAAACGGGAAAACAAGCCTTGTGCCATCAGTCTCTAATTTCTAGGTTGACACGCAGCATACACGCAGGAGCAGAGCTTCCTGGTTCTACGCAGTGTTCTGGTACTGAAACGGGTGCTGAAGCAAGGCCCCTAGGAGTGTTGAAAAGCTTACTACCTTGAAACTAAAGCAGAACAACGATGAAGGCCTCATGGAGCTGCTGCACGCCTCTCGTTTTGCAAGGATAATCAGGGCCTTACTTCGAAGCTTGGGCTCACGTTGACTTTCACTTTAGGTATAGCGCAGAGCAGGGTGAGCTTCCAACAAGGAACTGGAAACCCAAGGTTTCTTAGGAGAAAACTCATTTTCTTCTCAGAACCATGCTGGCAGTGAGGAAAACCCCGGCAACAACAATGCTTTTCAGGTAGCTTCGAGGCCGCATGAACGGAGCTTTCATAATGGGAAAAGAAGCCTTATGCCATCAGTCTCCAATTTCTAGGTTGACACGCAGCATACACGCAGGACCAGAGCTTACTGTCTCTACGCAGTGTTCTGGTACCGAAACGGTTGCTTAAGCAAAGTCCCTAGGAGTCTTGGAAAGCTTACTACCGTGAAACTAAAGCAGAACAGCGATGAAGGCCTCATGGAGCTGCTGCACGCCTCCCGTTTTGCCAGGATAATCAGGGCCTTACTTCGAGGCTAGTGCTCACATTGACTTTCACGTTTGGTATAGAGCAGAGCCGGGTGAGCTTCCAACTAGGAACTGGAAGCACAAGGTTTCTTTCGAGAAAACTCATTTTCTTCTATGTGCCATGCCGGCTGTAAGTAAAAGCACGGTAACAACAGTGCTTTTCAGGTAGCTTCGGGGCCGCATCAACGGAGCTTTCATAATGGGAAAACTAGCCTTGTGCCGTCAGTCTCTAATTTCTAGGTTGACACGCAGCATACACGCAGGAGCAGAGCTTCCTGGTTCTACGCAGTGTTCTGGTACTGAAACGGGTGCTGAAGCAAGGCCCCTAGGAGTGTTGAAAAGCTTACTACCTTGAAACTAAAGCAGAACAACGATGAAGGCCTCATGGAGCTGCTGCACGCCTCTCGTTTTGCAAGGATAATCAGGGCCTTACTTCGAAGCTTGGGCTCACGTTGACTTTCACTTTAGGTATAGCGCAGAGCAGGGTGAGCTTCCAACAAGGAACTGGAAACCCAAGGTTTCTTAGGAGAAAACTCATTTTCTTCTCAGAACCATGCCGGCAGTGAGGAAAACCCCGGCAACAACAATGCTTTTCAGGTAGCTTCGAGGCCGCATGAACGGAGCTTTCATAATGGCAAAAGAAGCCTTATGCCATCAGTCTCCAATTTCTAGGTTGACACGCAGCATACACGCAGGACCAGAGCTTACTGTCTCTACGCAGTGTTCTGGTACCGAAACGGTTGCTTAAGCAAAGTCCCTAGGAATGTTGGAAAGCTTACTACCGTGAAACTAAAGCAGAACAGCGATGAAGGCCTCATGGAGCTGCTGCACGCCTCCCGTATTGCCAGCATAATCAGGGCCTTACTTCGAGGCTAGTGCTCACATTGACTTTCACGTTTGGTATAGAGCAGAGCCGGGTGAGCTTCCAACTAGGAACTGGAAGCACAAGGTTTCTTTCGAGAAAACTCATTTTCTTCTATGTGCCATGCCGGCTGTAAGTAAAAGCACGGTAACAACAGTTCTTTTCAGGTAGCTTCGAGGCCGCATGAATGGAGCTTTCAAAACGGGAAAACAAGCCTTGTGCCATCAGTCTCTAATTTCTAGGTTGACACGCAGCATACACGCAGGAGCAGAGCTTCCTGGTTCTACGCAGTGTTCTGGTACTGAAACGGGTGCTGAAGCAAGGCCCCTAGGAGTGTTGAAAAGCTTACTACCTTGAAACTAAAGCAGAACAACGATGAAGGCCTCATGGAGCTGCTGCATGCCTCTCGTTTTGCAAGGATAATCAGGGCCTTACTTCGAAGCTTGGGCTCAGGTTGACATTCACTTTAGGTATAGCGCAGAGCAGGGTGAGCTTCCAACAAGGAACTGGAAACCCAAGGTTTCTTAGGAGAAAACTCATTTTCTTCTCAGAACAATGCCGGCAGTGAGGAAAACCCCGGCAACAACAATGCTTTTCAGGTAGCTTCGAGGCCGCATGAACGGAGCTTTCATAATGGCAAAAGAAGCCTTATGCCATCAGTCTCCAATTTCTAGGTTGACACGCAGCATACACGCAGGACCAGAGCTTACTGTCTCTACGCAGTGTTCTGGTACCGAAACGGTTGCTTAAGCAAAGTCCCTAGGAGTCTTGGAAAGCTTACTACCGTGAAACTAAAGCAGAACAGCGATGAAGGCCTCATGGAGCTGCTGCACGCCTCCCGTTTTGCCAGCATAATCAGGGCCTTACTTCGAGGCTAGTGCTCACATTGACTTTCACGTTTGGTATAGAGCAGAGCCGGGTGAGCTTCCAACTAGGAACTGGAAGCACAAGGTTTCTTTCGAGAAAACTCATTTTCTTCTATGTGCCATGCCGGCTCTAAGTAAAAGCACGGTAACAACAGTGCTTTTCAGGTAGCTTCGGGGCCGCATCAACGGAGCTTTCATAATGGGAAAACTAGCCTTGTGCCGTCAGCCTCTAATTTCTAGGTTGACACGCAGCATACACGCAGGAGCAGAACTTCCTGGTTCTACGCAGTGTTCTGGTACTGAAACGGGTGCTGAAGCAAGGCCCCTAGGAGTGTTGAAAAGCTTACTACCTTGAAACTAAAGCAGAACAACGATGAAGGCCTCATGGAGCTGCTGCACGCCTCTCGTTTTGCAAGGATAATCAGGGCCTTACTTCGAAGCTTGGGCTCACGTTGACTTTCACTTTAGGTATAGCGCAGAGCAGGGTGAGCTTCCAACAAAGAACTGGCAACCCAAGGTTTCTTAGGAGAAAACTCATTTTCTCCTCAGAACCATGCCGGCAGTGAGGAAAACCCCGGCAACAACAATGCTTTTCAGGTAGCTTCGAGGCCGCATGAACGGAGCTTTCATAATGGGAAAAGAAGCCTTATGCCATCAGTCTCCAATTTCTAGGTTGACTCGCAGCATACACGCAGGACCAGAGCTTACTGTCTCTACGCAGTGTTCTGGTACCGAAACGGTTGCTTAAGCAAAGTCCCTAGGAATGTTGGAAAGCTACTACCGTGAAACTAAAGCAGAACAGCGATGAAGGCCTCATGGAGCTGCTGCACGCCTCCCGTTTTGCCAGCATAATCAGGGCCTTACTTCGAGGCTAGTGCTCACATTGACTTTCACGTTTGGTATAGAGCAGAGCCGGGTGAGCTTCCAACTAGGAACTGGAAGCACAAGGTTTCTTTCGAGAAAACTCATTTTCTTCTATGTGCCATGCCGGCTCTAAGTAAAAGCACGGTAACAACAGTGCTTTTCAGGTAGCTTCGAGGCCGCATGAATGGAGCTTTCAAAACGGGAAAACAAGCCTTGTGCCATCAGTCTCTAATTTCTAGGTTGACACGCAGCATACACGCAGGAGCAGAGCTTCCTGGTTCTACGCAGTGTTCTGGTACTGAAACGGGTGCTGAAGCAAGGCCCCTAGGAGTGTTGAAAAGCTTACTACCTTGAAACTAAAGCAGAACAACGATGAAGGCCTCATGGAGCTGCTGCACGCCTCTCGTTTTGCAAGGATAATCAGGGCCTTACTTCGAAGCTTGGGCTCACGTTGACTTTCACTTTAGGTATAGCGCAGAGCAGGGTGAGCTTCCAACAAGGAACTGGAAACCCAAGGTTTCTTAGGAGAAAACTCATTTTCTTCTCAGAACCATGCTGGCAGTGAGGAAAACCCCGGCAACAACAATGCTTTTCAGGTAGCTTCGAGGCCGCATGAACGGAGCTTTCATAATGGGAAAAGAAGCCTTATGCCATCAGTCTCCAATTTCTAGGTTGACACGCAGCATACACGTAGGACCAGAGCTTACTGTCTCTACGCAGTGTTCTGGTACCGAAACGGTTGCTTAAGCAAAGTCCCTAGGAGTCTTGGAAAGCTTACTACCGTGAAACTAAAGCAGAACAGCGATGAAGGCCTCATGGAGCTGCTGCACGCCTCCCGTTTTGCCAGCATAATCAGGGCCTTACTTCGAGGCTAGTGCTCACATTGACTTTCACGTTTGGTATAGAGCAGAGCCGGGTGAGCTTCCAACTAGGAACTGGAAGCACAAGGTTTCTTTCGAGAAAACTCATTTTCTTCTATGTGCCATGCCGGCTCTAAGTAAAAGCACGGTAACAACAGTGCTTTTCAGGTAGCTTCGGGGCCGCATCAACGGAGCTTTCATAATGGGAAAACTAGCCTTGTGCCGTCAGCCTCTAATTTCTAGGTTGACACGCAGCATACACGCAGGAGCAGAACTTCCTGGTTCTACGCAGTGTTCTGGTACTGAAACGGGTGCTGAAGCAAGGCCCCTAGGAGTGTTGAAAAGCTTACTACCTTGAAACTAAAGCAGAACAACGATGAAGGCCTCATGGAGCTGCTGCACGCCTCTCGTTTTGCAAGGATAATCAGGGCCTTACTTCGAAGCTTGGGCTCACGTTGACTTTCACTTTAGGTATAGCGCAGAGCAGGGTGAGCTTCCAACAAAGAACTGGCAACCCAAGGTTTCTTAGGAGAAAACTCATTTTCTCCTCAGAACCATGCCGGCAGTGAGGAAAACCCCGGCAACAACAATGCTTTTCAGGTAGCTTCGAGGCCGCATGAACGGAGCTTTCATAATGGGAAAAGAAGCCTTATGCCATCAGTCTCCAATTTCTAGGTTGACTCGCAGCATACACGCAGGACCAGAGCTTACTGTCTCTACGCAGTGTTCTGGTACCGAAACGGTTGCTTAAGCAAAGTCCCTAGGAATGTTGGAAAGCTACTACCGTGAAACTAAAGCAGAACAGCGATGAAGGCCTCATGGAGCTGCTGCACGCCTCCCGTTTTGCCAGCATAATCAGGGCCTTACTTCGAGGCTAGTGCTCACATTGACTTTCACGTTTGGTATAGAGCAGAGCCGGGTGAGCTTCCAACTAGGAACTGGAAGCACAAGGTTTCTTTCGAGAAAACTCATTTTCTTCTATGTGCCATGCCGGCTGTAAGTAAAAGCACGGTAACAACAGTGCTTTTCAGGTAGCTTCGAGGCCGCATGAATGGAGCTTTCAAAACGGGAAAACAAGCCTTGTGCCATCAGTCTCTAATTTCTAGGTTGACACGCAGCATACACGCAAGAGCAGAGCTTCCTGGTTCTACGCAGTGTTCTGGTACTGAAACGGGTGCTGAAGCAAGGCCCCTAGGAGTGTTGAAAAGCTTACTACCTTGAAACTAAAGCAGAACAACGATGAAGGCCTCATGGAGCTGCTGCACGCCTCTCGTTTTGCAAGGATAATCAGGGCCTTACTTCGAAGCTTGGGCTCACGTTGACTTTCACTTTAGGTATAGCGCAGAGCAGGGTGAGCTTCCAACAAGGAACTGGAAACCCAAGGTTTCTTAGGAGAAAACTCATTTTCTTCTCAGAACCATGCTGGCAGTGAGGAAAACCCCGGCAACAACAATGCTTTTCAGGTAGCTTCGAGGCCGCATGAACGGAGCTTTCATAATGGCAAAAGAAGCCTTATGCCATCACTCTCCAATTTCTAGGTTGACACGCAGCATACACGCAGGACCAGAGCTTACTGTCTCTACGCAGTGTTCTGGTACCGAACCGGTTGCTTAAGCAAAGTCCCTAGGAGTCTTGGAAAGCTTACTACCGTGAAACTAAAGCAGAACAGCGATGAAGGCCTCATGGAGCTGCTGCACGCCTCCCGTTTTGCCAGGATAATCAGGGCCTTACTTCGAGGCTAGTGCTCACATTGACTTTCACGTTTGGTATAGAGCAGAGCCGGGTGAGCTTCCAACTAGGAACTGGAAGCACAAGGTTTCTTTCGAGAAAACTCATTTTCTTCTATGTGCCATGCCGGCTGTAAGTAAAAGCACGGTAACAACAGTGCTTTTCAGGTAGCTTCGGGGCCGCATCAACGGAGCTTTCATAATGGGAAAACTAGCCTTGTGCCGTCAGCCTCTAATTTCTAGGTTGACACGCAGCATACACGCAGGAGCAGAGCTTCCTGGTTCTACGCAGTGTTCTGGTACTGAAACGGGTGCTGAAGCAAGGCCCCTAGGAGTGTTGAAAAGCTTACTACCTTGAAACTAAAGCAGAACAACGATGAAGGCCTCATGGAGCTGCTGCACGCCTCTCGTTTTGCAAGGATAATCAGGGCCTTACTTCGAAGCTTGGGCTCACGTTGACTTTCACTTTAGGTATAGCGCAGAGCAGGGTGAGCTTCCAACAAGGAACTGGAAACCCAAGGTTTCTTAGGAGAAAACTCAGTTTCTTCTCAGAACCATGCTGGCAGTGAGGAAAACCCCGGCAACAACAATGCTTTTCAGGTAGCTTCGAGGCCGCATGAACGGAGCTTTCATAATGGGAAAAGAAGCCTTATGCCATCAGTCTCCAATTTCTAGGTTGACACGCAGCATACACGCAGGACCAGAGCTTACTGTCTCTACGCAGTGTTCTGGTACCGAAACGGTTGCTTAAGCAAAGTCCCTAGGAATGTTGGAAAGCTTACTACCGTGAAACTAAAGCAGAACAGCGATGAAGGCCTCATGGAGCTGCTGCACGCCTCCCGTTTTGCCAGGATAATCAGGGCCTTACTTCGAGGCTAGTGCTCACATTGACTTTCACGTTTGGTATAGAGCAGAGCCGGGTGAGCTTCCAACTAGGAACTGGAAGCACAAGGTTTCTTTCGAGAAAACTCATTTTCTTCTATGTGCCATGCCGGCTGTAAGTAAAAGCACGGTAACAACAGTGCTTTTCAGGTAGCTTCGGGGCCGCATCAACGGAGCTTTCATAATGGGAAAACTAGCCTTGTGCCGTCAGTCTCTAATTTCTAGGTTGACACGCAGCATACACGCAGGAGCAGAGCTTCCTGGTTCTACGCAGTGTTCTGGTACTGAAACGGGTGCTGAAGCAAGGCCCCTAGGAGTGTTGAAAAGCTTACTACCTTGAAACTAAAGCAGAACAACGATGAAGGCCTCATGGAGCTGCTGCACGCCTCTCGTTTTGCAAGGATAATCAGGGCCTTACTTCGAAGCTTGGGCTCACGTTGACTTTCACTTTAGGTATAGCGCAGAGCAGGGTGAGCTTCCAACAAAGAACTGGAAACCCAAGGTTTCTTAGGAGAAAACTCATTTTCTCCTCAGAACCATGCCGGCAGTGAGGAAAACCCCGGCAACAACAATGCTTTTCAGGTAGCTTCGAGGCCGCATGAACGGAGCTTTCATAATGGGAAAAGAAGCCTTATGCCATCAGTCTCCAATTTCTAGGTTGACACGCAGCATACACGCAGGACCAGAGCTTACTGCCTCTACGCAGTGTTCTGGTACCGAAACGGTTGCTTAAGCAAAGTCCCTAGGAGTCTTGGAAAGCTTACTACCGTGAAACTAAAGCAGAACAGCGATGAAGGCCTCATGGAGCTGCTGCACGCCTCCCGTTTTGCCAGCATAATCAGGGCCTTACTTCGAGGCTAGTGCTCACATTGACTTTCACGTTTGGTATAGAGCAGAGCCGGGTGAGCTTCCAACTAGGAACTGGAAGCACAAGGTTTCTTTCGAGAAAACTCATTTTCTTCTATGTGCCATGCCGGCTGTAAGTAAAAGCACGGTAACAACAGTGCTTTTCAGGTAGCTTCGAGGCCGCATGAATGGAGCTTTCAAAACGGGAAAACAAGCCTTGTGCCATCAGTCTCTAATTTCTAGGTTGACACGCAGCATACACGCAGGAGCAGAGCTTCCTGGTTCTACGCAGTGTTCTGGTACTGAAACGGGTGCTGAAGCAAGGCCCCTAGGAGTGTTGAAAAGCTTACTACCTTGAAACTAAAGCAGAACAACGATGAAGGCCTCATGGAGCTGCTGCACGCCTCTCGTTTTGCAAGGATAATCAGGGCCTTACTTCGAAGCTTGGGCTCACGTTGACTTTCACTTTAGGTATAGCGCAGAGCAGGGTGAGCTTCCAACAAGGAACTGGAAACCCAAGGTTTCTTAGGAGAAAACTCATTTTCTTCTCAGAACCATGCTGGCAGTGAGGAAAACCCCGGCAACAACAATGCTTTTCAGGTAGCTTCGAGGCCGCATGAACGGAGCTTTCATAATGGGAAAAGAAGCCTTATGCCATCAGTCTCCAATTTCTAGGTTGACACGCAGCATACACGCAGGACCAGAGCTTACTGTCTCTACGCAGTGTTCTGGTACCGAAACGGTTGCTTAAGCAAAGTCCCTAGGAGTCTTGGAAAGCTTACTACCGTGAAACTAAAGCAGAACAGCGATGAAGGCCTCATGGAGCTGCTGCACGCCTCCCGTTTTGCCAGGATAATCAGGGCCTTACTTCGAGGCTAGTGCTCACATTGACTTTCACGTTTGGTATAGAGCAGAGCCGGGTGAGCTTCCAACTAGGAACTGGAAGCACAAGGTTTCTTTCGAGAAAACTCATTTTCTTCTATGTGCCATGCCGGCTGTAAGTAAAAGCACGGTAACAACAGTGCTTTTCAGGTAGCTTCGGGGCCGCATCAACGGAGCTTTCATAATGGGAAAACTAGCCTTGTGCCGTCAGCCTCTAATTTCTAGGTTGACACGCAGCATACACGCAGGAGCAGAACTTCCTGGTTCTACGCAGTGTTCTGGTACTGAAACGGGTGCTGAAGCAAGGCCCCTAGGAGTGTTGAAAAGCTTACTACCTTGAAACTAAAGCAGAACAACGATGAAGGCCTCATGGAGCTGCTGCATGCCTCTCGTTTTGCAAGGATAATCAGGGCCTTACTTCGAAGCTTGGGCTCACGTTGACTTTCACTTTAGGTATAGCGCAGAGCAGGGTGAGCTTCCAACAAAGAACTGGAAACCCAAGGTTTCTTAGGAGAAAACTCATTTTCTCCTCAGAACCATGCCGGCAGTGAGGAAAACCCCGGCAACAACAATGCTTTTCAGGTAGCTTCGAGGCCGCATGAACGGAGCTTTCATAATGGGAAAAGAAGCCTTATGCCATCAGTCTCCAATTTCTAGGTTGACACGCAGCATACACGCAGGACCAGAGCTTACTGTCTCTACGCAGTGTTCTGGTACCGAAACGGTTGCTTAAGCAAAGTCCCTAGGAGTCTTGGAAAGCTTACTACCGTGAAACTAAAGCGGAACAGCGATGAAGGCCTCATGGAGCTGCTGCACGCCTCCCGTTTTGCCAGGATAATCAGGGCCTTACTTCGAGGCTAGTGCTCACATTGACTTTCACGTTTGGTATAGAGCAGAGCCGGGTGAGCTTCCAACTAGGAACTGGAAGCACAAGGTTTCTTTCGAGAAAACTCATTTTCTTCTATGTGCCATGCCGGCTGTAAGTAAAAGCACGGTAACAACAGTGCTTTTCAGGTAGCTTCGGGGCCGCATCAACGGAGCTTTCATAATGGGAAAACTAGCCTTGTGCCGTCAGTCTCTAATTTCTAGGTTGACACGCAGCATACACGCAGGAGCAGAGCTTCCTGGTTCTACGCAGTGTTCTGGTACTGAAACGGGTGCTGAAGCAAGGCCCCTAGGAGTGTTGAAAAGCTTACTACCTTGAAACTAAAGCAGAACAACGATGAAGGCCTCATGGAGCTGCTGCACGCCTCTCGTTTTGCAAGGATAATCAGGGCCTTACTTCGAAGCTTGGGCTCACGTTGACTTTCACTTTAGGTATAGCGCAGAGCAGGGTGAGCTTCCAACAAGGAACTGGAAACCCAAGGTTTCTTAGGAGAAAACTCATTTTCTTCTCAGAACCATGCCGGCAGTGAGGAAAACCCCGGCAACAACAATGCTTTTCAGGTAGCTTCGAGGCCGCATGAACGGAGCTTTCATAATGGCAAAAGAAGCCTTATGCCATCAGTCTCCAATTTCTAGGTTGACACGCAGCATACACGCAGGACCAGAGCTTACTGTCTCTACGCAGTGTTCTGGTACCGAAACGGTTGCTTAAGCAAAGTCCCTAGGAATGTTGGAAAGCTTACTACCGTGAAACTAAAGCAGAACAGCGATGAAGGCCTCATGGAGCTGCTGCACGCCTCCCGTATTGCCAGCATAATCAGGGCCTTACTTCGAGGCTAGTGCTCACATTGACTTTCACGTTTGGTATAGAGCAGAGCCGGGTGAGCTTCCAACTAGGAACTGGAAGCACAAGGTTTCTTTCGAGAAAACTCATTTTCTTCTATGTGCCATGCCGGCTGTAAGTAAAAGCACGGTAACAACAGTGCTTTTCAGGTAGCTTCGAGGCCGCATGAATGGAGCTTTCAAAACGGGAAAACAAGCCTTGTGCCATCAGTCTCTAATTTCTAGGTTGACACGCAGCATACACGCAGGAGCAGAGCTTCCTGGTTCTACGCAGTGTTCTGGTACTGAAACGGGTGCTGAAGCAAGGCCCCTAGGAGTGTTGAAAAGCTTACTACCTTGAAACTAAAGCAGAACAACGAAGAAGGCCTCATGGAGCTGCTGCATGCCTCTCGTTTTGCAAGGATAATCAGGGCCTTACTTCGAAGCTTGGGCTCAGGTTGACATTCACTTTAGGTATAGCGCAGAGCAGGGTGAGCTTCCAACAAGGAACTGGAAACCCAAGGTTTCTTAGGATTAAACTCATTTTCTTCTCAGAACAATGCCGGCAGTGAGGAAAACCCCGGCAACAACAATGCTTTTCAGGTAGCTTCGAGGCCGCATGAACGGAGCTTTCATAATGGCAAAAGAAGCCTTATGCCATCAGTCTCCAATTTCTAGGTTGACACGCAGCATACACGCAGGACCAGAGCTTACTGTCTCTACGCAGTGTTCTGGTACCGAAACGGTTGCTTAAGCAAAGTCCCTAGGAGTCTTGGAAAGCTTACTACCGTGAAACTAAAGCAGAACAGCGATGAAGGCCTCATGGAGCTGCTGCACGCCTCCCGTTTTGCCAGCATAATCAGGGCCTTACTTCGAGGCTAGTGCTCACATTGACTTTCACGTTTGGTATAGAGCAGAGCCGGGTGAGCTTCCAACTAGGAACTGGAAGCACAAGGTTTCTTTCGAGAAAACTCATTTTCTTCTATGTGCCATGCCGGCTCTAAGTAAAAGCACGGTAACAACAGTGCTTTTCAGGTAGCTTCGGGGCCGCATCAACGGAGCTTTCATAATGGGAAAACTAGCCTTGTGCCGTCAGCCTCTAATTTCTAGGTTGACACGCAGCATACACGCAGGAGCAGAACTTCCTGGTTCTACGCAGTGTTCTGGTACTGAAACGGGTGCTGAAGCAAGGCCCCTAGGAGTGTTGAAAAGCTTACTACCTTGAAACTAAAGCAGAACAACGATGAAGGCCTCATGGAGCTGCTGCACGCCTCTCGTTTTGCAAGGATAATCAGGGCCTTACTTCGAAGCTTGGGCTCACGTTGACTTTCACTTTAGGTATAGCGCAGAGCAGGGTGAGCTTCCAACAAAGAACTGGCAACCCAAGGTTTCTTAGGAGAAAACTCATTTTCTCCTCAGAACCATGCCGGCAGTGAGGAAAACCCCGGCAACAACAATGCTTTTCAGGTAGCTTCGAGGCCGCATGAACGGAGCTTTCATAATGGGAAAAGAAGCCTTATGCCATCAGTCTCCAATTTCTAGGTTGACTCGCAGCATACACGCAGGACCAGAGCTTACTGTCTCTACGCAGTGTTCTGGTACCGAAACGGTTGCTTAAGCAAAGTCCCTAGGAATGTTGGAAAGCTACTACCGTGAAACTAAAGCAGAACAGCGATGAAGGCCTCATGGAGCTGCTGCACGCCTCCCGTTTTGCCAGCATAATCAGGGCCTTACTTCGAGGCTAGTGCTCACATTGACTTTCACGTTTGGTATAGAGCAGAGCCGGGTGAGCTTCCAACTAGGAACTGGAAGCACAAGGTTTCTTTCGAGAAAACTCATTTTCTTCTATGTGCCATGCCGGCTGTAAGTAAAAGCACGGTAACAACAGTGCTTTTCAGGTAGCTTCGAGGCCGCATGAATGGAGCTTTCAAAACGGGAAAACAAGCCTTGTGCCATCAGTCTCTAATTTCTAGGTTGACACGCAGCATACACGCAGGAGCAGAGCTTCCTGGTTCTACGCAGTGTTCTGGTACTGAAACGGGTGCTGAAGCAAGGCCCCTAGGAGTGTTGAAAAGCTTACTACCTTGAAACTAAAGCAGAACAACGATGAAGGCCTCATGGAGCTGCTGCACGCCTCTCGTTTTGCAAGGATAATCAGGGCCTTACTTCGAAGCTTGGGCTCACGTTGACTTTCACTTTAGGTATAGCGCAGAGCAGGGTGAGCTTCCAACAAGGAACTGGAAACCCAAGGTTTCTTAGGAGAAAACTCATTTTCTTCTCAGAACCATGCCGGCAGTGAGGAAAACCCCGGCAACAACAATGCTTTTCAGGTAGCTTCGAGGCCGCATGAACGGAGCTTTCATAATGGCAAAAGAAGCCTTATGCCATCAGTCTCCAATTTCTAGGTTGACACGCAGCATACACGCAGGACCAGAGCTTACTGTCTCTACGCAGTGTTCTGGTACCGAAACGGTTGCTTAAGCAAAGTCCCTAGGAGTCTTGGAAAGCTTACTACCGTGAAACTAAAGCAGAACAGCGATGAAGGCCTCATGGAGCTGCTGCACGCCTCCCGTTTTGCCAGCATAATCAGGGCCTTACTTCGAGGCTAGTGCTCACATTGACTTTCACGTTTGGTATAGAGCAGAGCCGGGTGAGCTTCCAACTAGGAACTGGAAGCACAAGGTTTCTTTCGAGAAAACTCATTTTCTTCTATGTGCCATGCCGGCTCTAAGTAAAAGCACGGTAACAACAGTGCTTTTCAGGTAGCTTCGGGGCCGCATCAACGGAGCTTTCATAATGGGAAAACTAGCCTTGTGCCGTCAGCCTCTAATTTCTAGGTTGACACGCAGCATACACGCAGGAGCAGAACTTCCTGGTTCTACGCAGTGTTCTGGTACTGAAACGGGTGCTGAAGCAAGGCCCCTAGGAGTGTTGAAAAGCTTACTACCTTGAAACTAAAGCAGAACAACGATGAAGGCCTCATGGAGCTGCTGCACGCCTCTCGTTTTGCAAGGATAATCAGGGCCTTACTTCGAAGCTTGGGCTCACGTTGACTTTCACTTTAGGTATAGCGCAGAGCAGGGTGAGCTTCCAACAAAGAACTGGCAACCCAAGGTTTCTTAGGAGAAAACTCATTTTCTCCTCAGAACCATGCCGGCAGTGAGGAAAACCCCGGCAACAACAATGCTTTTCAGGTAGCTTCGAGGCCGCATGAACGGAGCTTTCATAATGGGAAAAGAAGCCTTATGCCATCAGTCTCCAATTTCTAGGTTGACTCGCAGCATACACGCAGGACCAGAGCTTACTGTCTCTACGCAGTGTTCTGGTACCGAAACGGTTGCTTAAGCAAAGTCCCTAGGAATGTTGGAAAGCTACTACCGTGAAACTAAAGCAGAACAGCGATGAAGGCCTCATGGAGCTGCTGCACGCCTCCCGTTTTGCCAGCATAATCAGGGCCTTACTTCGAGGCTAGTGCTCACATTGACTTTCACGTTTGGTATAGAGCAGAGCCGGGTGAGCTTCCAACTAGGAACTGGAAGCACAAGGTTTCTTTCGAGAAAACTCATTTTCTTCTATGTGCCATGCCGGCTGTAAGTAAAAGCACGGTAACAACAGTGCTTTTCAGGTAGCTTCGAGGCCGCATGAATGGAGCTTTCAAAACGGGAAAACAAGCCTTGTGCCATCAGTCTCTAATTTCTAGGTTGACACGCAGCATACACGCAAGAGCAGAGCTTCCTGGTTCTACGCAGTGTTCTGGTACTGAAACGGGTGCTGAAGCAAGGCCCCTAGGAGTGTTGAAAAGCTTACTACCTTGAAACTAAAGCAGAACAACGATGAAGGCCTCATGGAGCTGCTGCACGCCTCTCGTTTTGCAAGGATAATCAGGGCCTTACTTCGAAGCTTGGGCTCACGTTGACTTTCACTTTAGGTATAGCGCAGAGCAGGGTGAGCTTCCAACAAGGAACTGGAAACCCAAGGTTTCTTAGGAGAAAACTCATTTTCTTCTCAGAACCATGCTGGCAGTGAGGAAAACCCCGGCAACAACAATGCTTTTCAGGTAGCTTCGAGGCCGCATGAACGGAGCTTTCATAATGGCAAAAGAAGCCTTATGCCATCAGTCTCCAATTTCTAGGTTGACACGCAGCATACACGCAGGACCAGAGCTTACTGTCTCTACGCAGTGTTCTGGTACCGAACCGGTTGCTTAAGCAAAGTCCCTAGGAGTCTTGGAAAGCTTACTACCGTGAAACTAAAGCAGAACAGCGATGAAGGCCTCATGGAGCTGCTGCACGCCTCCCGTTTTGCCAGGATAATCAGGGCCTTACTTCGAGGCTAGTGCTCACATTGACTTTCACGTTTGGTATAGAGCAGAGCCGGGTGAGCTTCCAACTAGGAACTGGAAGCACAAGGTTTCTTTCGAGAAAACTCATTTTATTGTATGTGCCATGCCGGCTGTAAGTAAAAGCACGGTAACAACAGTGCTTTTCAGGTAGCTTCGGGGCCGCATCAACGGAGCTTTCATAATGGGAAAACTAGCCTTGTGCCGTCAGCCTCTAATTTCTAGGTTGACACGCAGCATACACGCAGGAGCAGAACTTCCTGGTTCTACGCAGTGTTCTGGTACTGAAACGGGTGCTGAAGCAAGGCCCCTAGGAGTGTTGAAAAGCTTACTACCTTGAAACTAAAGCAGAACAACGATGAAGGCCTCATGGAGCTGCTGCACGCCTCTCGTTTTGCAAGGATAATCAGGGCCTTACTTCGAAGCTTGGGCTCACGTTGACTTTCACTTTAGGTATAGCGCAGAGCAGGGTGAGCTTCCAACAAAGAACTGGAAACCCAAGGTTTCTTAGGAGAAAACTCATTTTCTCCTCAGAACCATGCCGGCAGTGAGGAAAACCCCGGCAACAACAATGCTTTTCAGGTAGCTTCGAGGCCGCATGAACGGAGCTTTCATAATGGCAACAGAAGCCTTATGCCATCAGTCTCCAATTTCTAGGTTGACTCGCAGCATACACGCAGGACCAGAGCTTACTGTCTCTACGCAGTGTTCTGGTACCGAAACGGTTGCTTAAGCAAAGTCCCTAGGAATGTTGGAAAGCTACTACCGTGAAACTAAAGCAGAACAGCGATGAAGGCCTCATGGAGCTGCTGCACGCCTCCCGTTTTGCCAGCATAATCAGGGCCTTACTTCGAGGCTAGTGCTCACATTGACTTTCACGTTTGGTATAGAGCAGAGCCGGGTGAGCTTCCAACTAGGAACTGGAAGCACAAGGTTTCTTTCGACAAAACTCATTTTCTTCTATGTGCCATGCCGGCTGTAAGTAAAAGCACGGTAACAACAGTGCTTTTCAGGTAGCTTCGAGGCCGCATGAATGGAGCTTTCAAAACGGGAAAACAAGCCTTGTGCCATCAGTCTCTAATTTCTAGGTTGACACGCAGCATACACGCAGGAGCAGAGCTTCCTGGTTCTACGCAGTGTTCTGGTACTGAAACGGGTGCTGAAGCAAGGCCCCTAGGAGTGTTGAAAAGCTTACTACCTTGAAACTAAAGCAGAACAACGATGAAGGCCTCATGGAGCTGCTGCACGCCTCTCGTTTTGCAAGGATAATCAGGGCCTTACTTCGAAGCTTGGGCTCACGTTGACTTTCACTTTAGGTATAGCGCAGAGCAGGGTGAGCTTCCAACAAGGAACTGGAAACCCAAGGTTTCTTAGGAGAAAACTCATTTTCTTCTCAGAACCATGCTGGCAGTGAGGAAAACCCCGGCAACAACAATGCTTTTCAGGTAGCTTCGAGGCCGCATGAACGGAGCTTTCATAATGGGAAAAGAAGCCTTATGCCATCAGTCTCCAGTTTCTAGGTTGACTCGTAGCATACACGCAGGACCAGAGCTTACTGTCTCTACGCAGTGTTCTGGTACCGAAACGGTTGCTTAAGCAAAGTCCCTAGGAGTCTTGGAAAGCTTACTACCGTGAAACTAAAGCAGAACAGCGATGAAGGCCTCATGGAGCTGCTGCACGCCTCCCGTTTTGCCAGGATAATCAGGGCCTTACTTCGAGGCTAGTGCTCACATTGACTTTCACGTTTGGTATAGAGCAGAGCCGGGTGAGCTTCCAACTAGGAACTGGAAGCACAAGGTTTCTTTCGAGAAAACTCATTTTCTTCTATGTGCCATGCCGGCTCTAAGTAAAAGCACGGTAACAACAGTGCTTTTCAGGTAGCTTCGGGGCCGCATCAACGGAGCTTTCATAATGGGAAAACTAGCCTTGTGCCGTCAGTCTCTAATTTCTAGGTTGACACGCAGCATACACGCAGGAGCAGAGCTTCCTGGTTCTACGCAGTGTTCTGGTACTGAAACGGGTGCTGAAGCAAGGCCCCTAGGAGTGTTGAAAAGCTTACTACCTTGAAACTAAAGCAGAACAACGATGAAGGCCTCATGGAGCTGCTGCACGCCTCTCGTTTTGCAAGGATAATCAGGGCCTTACTTCGAAGCTTGGGCTCACGTTGACTTTCACTTTAGGTATAGCGCAGAGCAGGGTGAGCTTCCAACAAGGAACTGGAAACCCAAGGTTTCTTAGGAGAAAACTCATTTTCTTCTCAGAACCATGCCGGCAGTGAGGAAAACCCCGGCAACAACAATGCTTTTCAGGTAGCTTCGAGGCCGCATGAACGGAGCTTTCATAATGGCAAAAGAAGCCTTATGCCATCAGTCTCCAATTTCTAGGTTGACACGCAGCATACACGCAGGACCAGAGCTTACTGTCTCTACGCAGTCTTCTGGTACCGAAACGGTTGCTTAAGCAAAGTCCCTAGGAATGTTGGAAAGCTTACTACCGTGAAACTAAAGCAGAACAGCGATGAAGGCCTCATGGAGCTGCTGCACGCCTCCCGTATTGCCAGCATAATCAGGGCCTTACTTCGAGGCTAGTGCTCACATTGACTTTCACGTTTGGTATAGAGCAGAGCCGGGTGAGCTTCCAACTAGGAACTGGAAGCACAAGGTTTCTTTCGAGAAAACTCATTTTCTTCTATGTGCCATGCCGGCTGTAAGTAAAAGCACGGTAACAACGGTGTTTTTCAGGTAGCTTCGAGGCCGCATGAATGGAGCTTTCAAAACGGGAAAACAAGCCTTGTGCCATCAGTCTCTAATTTCTAGGTTGACACGCAGCATACACGCAGGAGCAGAGCTTCCTGGTTCTACGCAGTGTTCTGGTACTGAAACGGGTGCTGAAGCAAGGCCCCTAGGAGTGTTGAAAAGCTTACTACCTTGAAACTAAAGCAGAACAACGATGAAGGCCTCATGGAGCTGCTGCATGCCTCTCGTTTTGCAAGGATAATCAGGGCCTTACTTCGAAGCTTGGGCTCAGGTTGACATTCACTTTAGGTATAGCGCAGAGCAGGGTGAGCTTCCAACAAGGAACTGGAAACCCAAGGTTTCTTAGGAGAAAACTCATTTTCTTCTCAGAACCATGCCGGCAGTGAGGAAAACCCCGGCAACAACAATGCTTTTCAGGTAGCTTCGAGGCCGCATGAACGGAGCTTTCATAATGGGAAAAGAAGCCTTATGCCATCAGTCTCCAATTTCTAGGTTGACACGCAGCATACACGCAGGACCAGAGCTTACTGTCTCTACGCAGTGTTCTGGTACCGAAACGGTTGCTTAAGCAAAGTCCCTAGGAGTCTTGGAAAGCTTACTACCGTGAAACTAAAGCAGAACAGCGATGAAGGCCTCATGGAGCTGCTGCACGCCTCCCGTTTTGCCAGGATAATCAGGGCCTTACTTCGAGGCTAGTGCTCACATTGACTTTCACGTTTGGTATAGAGCAGAGCCGGGTGAGCTTCCAACTAGGAACTGGAAGCACAAGGTTTCTTTCGAGAAAACTCATTTTCTTCTATGTGCCATGCCGGCTCTAAGTAAAAGCACGGTAACAACAGTGCTTTTCAGGTAGCTTCGGGGCCGCATCAACGGATCTTTCATAATGGGAAAACTAGCCTTGTGCCGTCAGTCTCTAATTTCTAGGTTGACACGCAGCATACACGCAGGAGCAGAGCTTCCTGGTTCTACGCAGTGTTCTGGTACTGAAACGGGTGCTGAAGCAAGGCCCCTAGGAGTGTTGAAAAGCTTACTACCTTGAAACTAAAGCAGAACAACGATGAAGGCCTCATGGAGCTGCTGCACGCCTCTCGTTTTGCAAGGATAATCAGGGCCTTACTTCGAAGCTTGGGCTCACGTTGACTTTCACTTTAGGTATAGCGCAGAGCAGGGTGAGCTTCCAACAAAGAACTGGCAACCCAAGGTTTCTTAGGAGAAAACTCATTTTCTCCTCAGAACCATGCCGGCAGTGAGGAAAACCCCGGCAACAACAATGCTTTTCAGGTAGCTTCGAGGCCGCATGAACGGAGCTTTCATAATGGGAAAAGAAGCCTTATGCCATCAGTCTCCAATTTCTAGGTTGACACGCAGCATACACGCAGGACCAGAGCTTACTGTCTCTACGCAGTGTTCTGGTACCGAAACGGTTGCTTAAGCAAAGTCCCTAGGAGTCTTGGAAAGCTTACTACCGTGAAACTAAAGCAGAACAGCGATGAAGGCCTCATGGAGCTGCTGCACGCCTCCCGTTTGCCAGGATAATCAGGGCCTTACTTCGAGGCTAGTGCTCACATTGACTTTCACGTTTGGTATAGAGCAGAGCCGGGTGAGCTTCCAACTAGGAACTGGAAGCACAAGGTTTCTTTCGAGAAAACTCATTTTCTTCTATGTGCCATGCCGGCTGTAAGTAAAAGCACGGTAACAACAGTGCTTTTCAGGTAGCTTCGGGGCCGCATGAATGGAGCTTTCAAAACGGGAAAACAAGCCTTGTGCCATCAGTCTCTAATTTCTAGGTTGACACGCAGCATACACGCAGGAGCAGAGCTTCCTGGTTCTACGCAGTGTTCTGGTACTGAAACGGGTGCTGAAGCAAGGCCCCTAGGAGTGTTGAAAAGCTTACTACCTTGAAACTAAAGCAGAACAACGAAAAAGGCCTCATGGAGCTGCTGCACGCCTCTCGTTTTGCAAGGATAATCAGGGCCTTACTTCGAAGCTTGGGCTCACGTTGACTTTCACTTTAGGTATAGCGCAGAGCAGGGTGAGCTTCCAACAAGGAACTGGAAACCCAAGGTTTCTTAGGAGAAAACTCATTTTCTTCTCAGAACCATGCCGGCAGTGAGGAAAACCCCGGCAACAACAATGCTTTTCAGGTAGCTTCGAGGCCGCATGAACGGAGCTTTCATAATGGCAAAAGAAGCCTTATGCCATCAGTCTCCAATTTCTAGGTTGACACCCAGCATACACGCAGGACCAGAGCTTACTGTCTCTACGCAGTCTTCTGGTACCGAAACGGTTGCTTAAGCAAAGTCCCTAGGAATGTTGGAAAGCTTACTACCGTGAAACTAAAGCAGAACAGCGATGAAGGCCTCATGGAGCTGCTGCACGCCTCCCGTTTTGCCAGCATAATCAGGGCCTTACTTCGAGGCTAGTGCTCACATTGACTTTCACGTTTGGTATAGAGCAGAGCCGGGTGAGCTTCCAACTAGGAACTGGAAGCACAAGGTTTCTTTCGAGAAAACTCATTTTCTTCTATGTGCCATGCCGGCTGTAAGTAAAAGCACGGTAACAACAGTGCTTTTCAGGTAGCTTCGAGGCCGCATGAATGGAGCTTTCAAAACGGGAAAACAAGCCTTGTGCCATCAGTCTCTAATTTCTAGGTTGACACGCAGCATACACGCAGGAGCAGAGCTTCCTGGTTCTACGCAGTGTTCTGGTACTGAAACGGGTGCTGAAGCAAGGCCCCTAGGAGTGTTGAAAAGCTTACTACCTTGAAACTAAAGCAGAACAACGATGAAGGCCTCATGGAGCTGCTGCATGCCTCTCGTTTTGCAAGGATAATCAGGGCCTTACTTCGAAGCTTGGGCTCAGGTTGACATTCACTTTAGGTATAGCGCAGAGCAGGGTGAGCTTCCAACAAGGAACTGGAAACCCAAGGTTTCTTAGGAGAAAACTCATTTTCTTCTCAGAACCATGCCGGCAGTGAGGAAAACCCCGGCAACAACAATGCTTTTCAGGTAGCTTCGAGGCCGCATGAACGGAGCTTTCATAATGGGAAAAGAAGCCTTATGCCATCAGTCTCCAATTTCTAGGTTGACACGCAGCATACACGCAGGACCAGAGCTTCCTGTCTCTACGCAGTGTTCTGGTACCGAAACGGTTGCTTAAGCAAAGTCCCTAGGAGTCTTGGAAAGCTTACTACCGTGAAACTAAAGCAGAACAGCGATGAAGGCCTCATGGAGCTGCTGCACGCCTCCCGTTTTGCCAGGATAATCAGGGCCTTACTTCGAGGCTAGTGCTCACATTGACTTTCACGTTTGGTATAGAGCAGAGCCGGGTGAGCTTCCAACTAGGAACTGGAAGCACAAGGTTTCTTTCGAGAAAACTCATTTTCTTCTATGTGCCATGCCGGCTGTAAGTAAAAGCACGGTAACAACAGTGCTTTTCAGGTAGCTTCGGGGCCGCATCAACGGAGCTTTCATAATGGGAAAACTAGCCTTGTGCCGTCAGCCTCTAATTTCTAGGTTGACACGCAGCATACACGCAGGAGCAGAACTTCCTGGTTCTACGCAGTGTTCTGGTACTGAAACGGGTGCTGAAGCAAGGCCCCTAGGAGTGTTGAAAAGCTTACTACCTTGAAACTAAAGCAGAACAACGATGAAGGCCTCATGGAGCTGCTGCACGCCTCTCGTTTTGCAAGGATAATCAGGGCCTTACTTCGAAGCTTGGGCTCACGTTGACTTTCACTTTAGGTATAGCGCAGAGCAGGGTGAGCTTCCAACAAGGAACTGGAAACCCAAGGTTTCTTAGGAGAAAACTCATTTTCTTCTCAGAACCATGCTGGCAGTGAGGAAAACCCCGGCAACAACAATGCTTTTCAGGTAGCTTCGAGGCCGCATGAACGGAGCTTTCATAATGGGAAAAGAAGCCTTATGCCATCAGTCTCCAATTTCTAGGTTGACACGCAGCATACACGCAGGACCAGAGCTTACTGTCTCTACGCAGTGTTCTGGTACCGAAACGGTTGCTTAAGCAAAGTCACTAGGAGTCTTGGAAAGCTTACTACCGTGAAACTAAAGCAGAACAGCGATGAAGGCCTCATGGAGCTGCTGCACGCCTCCCGTTTTGCCAGGATAATCAGGGCCTTACTTCGAGGCTAGTGCTCACATTGACTTTCACGTTTGGTATAGAGCAGAGCCGGGTGAGCTTCCAACTAGGAACTGGAAGCACAAGGTTTCTTTCGAGAAAACTCATTTTCTTCTATGTGCCATGCCGGCTGTAAGTAAAAGCACGGTAACAACAGTGCTTTTCAGGTAGCTTCGGGGCCGCATCAACGGAGCTTTCATAATGGGAAAACTAGCCTTGTGCCGTCAGTCTCTAATTTCTAGGTTGACACGCAGCATACACGCAGGAGCAGAACTTCCTGGTTCTACGCAGTGTTCTGGTACTGAAACGGGTGCTGAAGCAAGGCCCCTAGGAGTGTTGAAAAGCTTACTACCTTGAAACTAAAGCAGAACAACGATGAAGGCCTCATGGAGCTGCTGCACGCCTCTCGTTTTGCAAGGATAATCAGGGCCTTACTTCGAAGCTTGGGCTCACGTTGACTTTCACTTTAGGTATAGCGCAGAGCAGGGTGAGCTTCCAACAAAGAACTGGCAACCCAAGGTTTCTTAGGAGAAAACTCATTTTCTCCTCAGAACCATGCCGGCAGTGAGGAAAACCCCGGCAACAACAATGCTTTTCAGGTAGCTTCGAGGCCGCATGAACGGAGCTTTCATAATGGGAAAAGAAGCCTTATGCCATCAGTCTCCAATTTCTAGGTTGACTCGCAGCATACACGCAGGACCAGAGCTTACTGTCTCTACGCAGTGTTCTGGTACCGAAACGGTTGCTTAAGCAAAGTCCCTAGGAATGTTGGAAAGCTACTACCGTGAAACTAAAGCAGAACAGCGATGAAGGCCTCATGGAGCTGCTGCACGCCTCCCGTTTTGCCAGCATAATCAGGGCCTTACTTCGAGGCTAGTGCTCACATTGACTTTCACGTTTGGTATAGAGCAGAGCCGGGTGAGCTTCCAACTAGGAACTGGAAGCACAAGGTTTCTTTCGAGAAAACTCATTTTCTTCTATGTGCCATGCCGGCTCTAAGTAAAAGCACGGTAACAACAGTGCTTTTCAGGTAGCTTCGGGGCCGCATCAACGGAGCTTTCATAATGGGAAAACTAGCCTTGTGCCGTCAGCTTCTAATTTCTAGGTTGACACGCAGCATACACGCAGGAGCAGAACTTCCTGGTTCTACGCAGTGTTCTGGTACTGAAACGGGTGCTGAAGCAAGGCCCCTAGGAGTGTTGAAAAGCTTACTACCTTGAAACTAAAGCAGAACAACGATGAAGGCCTCATGGAGCTGCTGCACGCCTCTCGTTTTGCAAGGATAATCAGGGCCTTACTTCGAAGCTTGGGCTCACGTTGACTTTCACTTTAGGTATAGCGCAGAGCAGGGTGAGCTTCCAACAAGGAACTGGAAACCCAAGGTTTCTTAGGAGAAAACTCAGTTTCTTCTCAGAACCATGCCGGCAGTGAGTAAAACCCCGGCAACAACAATGCTTTTCAGGTAGCTTCGAGGCCGCATGAACGGAGCTTTCATAATGGGAAAAGAAGCCTTATGCCATCAGTCTCCAATTTCTAGGTTGACTCGCAGCATACACGCAGGACCAGAGCTTACTGTCTCTACGCAGTGTTCTGGTACCGAAACGGTTGCTTAAGCAAAGTCCCTAGGAATGTTGGAAAGCTACTACCGTGAAACTAAAGCAGAACAGCGATGAAGGCCTCATGGAGCTGCTGCACGCCTCCCGTTTTGCCAGCATAATCAGGGCCTTACTTCGAGGCTAGTGCTCACATTGACTTTCACGTTTGGTATAGAGCAGAGCCGGGTGAGCTTCCAACTAGGAACTGGAAGCACAAGGTTTCTTTCGAGAAAACTCATTTTCTTCTATGTGCCATGCCGGCTGTAAGTAAAAGCACGGTAACAACGGTGCTTTTCAGGTAGCTTCGAGGCCGCATGAATGGAGCTTTCAAAACGGGAAAACAAGCCTTGTGCCATCAGTCTCTAATTTCTAGGTTGACACGCAGCATACACGCAGGAGCAGAGCTTCCTGGTTCTACGCAGTGTTCTGGTACTGAAACGGGTGCTGAAGCAAGGCCCCTAGGAGTGTTGAAAAGCTTACTACCTTGAAACTAAAGCAGAACAACGATGAAGGCCTCATGGAGCTGCTGCACGCCTCTCGTTTTGCAAGGATAATCAGGGCCTTACTTCGAAGCTTGGGCTCACGTTGACTTTCACTTTAGGTATAGCGCAGAGCAGGGTGAGCTTCCAACAAGGAACTGGAAACCCAAGGTTTCTTAGGAGAAAACTCATTTTCTTCTCAGAACCATGCTGGCAGTGAGGAAAACCCCGGCAACAACAATGCTTTTCAGGTAGCTTCGAGGCCGCATGAACGGAGCTTTCATAATGGGAAAAGAAGCCTTATGCCATCAGTCTCCAATTTCTAGGTTGACACGCAGCATACACGCAGGACCAGAGCTTACTGTCTCTACGCAGTGTTCTGGTACCGAAACGGTTGCTTAAGCAAAGTCCCTAGGAGTCTTGGAAAGCTTACTACCGTGAAACTAAAGCAGAACAGCGATGAAGGCCTCATGGAGCTGCTGCACGCCTCCCGTTTTGCCAGGATAATCAGGGCCTTACTTCGAGGCTAGTGCTCACATTGACTTTCACGTTTGGTATAGAGCAGAGCCGGGTGAGCTTCCAACTAGGAACTGGAAGCACAAGGTTTCTTTCGAGAAAACTCATTTTCTTCTATGTGCCATGCCGGCTGTAAGTAAAAGCACGGTAACAACAGTGCTTTTCAGGTAGCTTCGGGGCCGCATCAACGGAGCTTTCATAATGGGAAAACAAGCCTTGTGCCATCAGTCTCTAATTTCTAGGTTGACACGCAGCATACACGCAGGAGCAGAACTTCCTGGTTCTACGCAGTGTTCTGGTACTGAAACGGGTGCTGAAGCAAGGCCCCTAGGAGTGTTGAAAAGCTTACTACCTTGAAACTAAAGCAGAACAACGATGAAGGCCTCATGGAGCTGCTGCACGCCTCTCGTTTTGCAAGGATAATCAGGGCCTTACTTCGAAGCTTGGGCTCACGTTGACTTTCACTTTAGGTATAGCGCAGAGCAGGGTGAGCTTCCAACAAGGAACTGGAAACCCAAGGTTTCTTAGGAGAAAACTCATTTTCTTCTCAGAACCATGCCGGCAGTGAGGAAAACCCCGGCAACAACAATGCTTTTCAGGTAGCTTCGAGGCTGCATGAACGGAGCTTTCATAATGGCAAAAGAAGCCTTATGCCATCAGTCTCCAATTTCTAGGTTGACTCGCAGCATACACGCAGGACCAGAGCTTACTGTCTCTACGCAGTGTTCTTGTACCGAAACGGTTGCTTAAGCAAAGTCCCTAGGAATGTTGGAAAGCTACTACCGTGAAACTAAAGCAGAACAGCGATGAAGGCCTCATGGAGCTGCTGCACGCCTCCCGTTTTGCCAGCATAATCAGGGCCTTACTTCGAGGCTAGTGCTCACATTGACTTTCACGTTTGGTATAGAGCAGAGCCGGGTGAGCTTCCAACTAGGAACTGGAAGCACAAGGTTTCTTTCGAGAAAACTCATTTTCTTCTATGTGCCATGCCGGCTGTAAGTAAAAGCACGGTAACAACAGTGCTTTTCAGGTAGCTTCGAGGCCGCATGAATGGAGCTTTCAAAACGGGAAAACAAGCCTTGTGCCATCAGTCTCTAATTTCTAGGTTGACACGCAGCATACACGCAGGAGCAGAGCTTCCTGGTTCTACGCAGTGTTCTGGTACTGAAACGGGTGCTGAAGCAAGGCCCCTAGGAGTGTTGAAAAGCTTACTACCTTGAAACTAAAGCAGAACAACGATGAAGGCCTCATGGAGCTGCTGCACGCCTCTCGTTTTGCAAGGATAATCAGGGCCTTACTTCGAAGCTTGGGCTCACGTTGACTTTCACTTTAGGTATAGCGCAGAGCAGGGTGAGCTTCCAACAAGGAACTGGAAACCCAAGGTTTCTTAGGAGAAAACTCATTTTCTTCTCAGAACCATGCTGGCAGTGAGGAAAACCCCGGCAACAACAATGCTTTTCAGGTAGCTTCGAGGCCGCATGAACGGAGCTTTCATAATGGGAAAAGAAGCCTTATGCCATCAGTCTCCAATTTCTAGGTTGACACGCAGCATACACGCAGGACCAGAGCTTACTGTCTCTACGCAGTGTTCTGGTACCGAAACGGTTGCTTAAGCAAAGTCCCTAGGAGTCTTGGAAAGCTTACTACCGTGAAACTAAAGCAGAACAGCGATGAAGGCCTCATGGAGCTGCTGCACGCCTCCCGTTTTGCCAGGATAATCAGGGCCTTACTTCGAGGCTAGTGCTCACATTGACTTTCACGTTTGGTATAGAGCAGAGCCGGGTGAGCTTCCAACTAGGAACTGGAAGCACAAGGTTTCTTTCGAGAAAACTCATTTTCTTCTATGTGCCATGCCGGCTGTAAGTAAAAGCACGGTAACAACAGTGCTTTTCAGGTAGCTTCGGGGCCGCATCAACGGAGCTTTCATAATGGGAAAACTAGCCTTGTGCCGTCAGCTTCTAATTTCTAGGTTGACACGCAGCATACACGCAGGAGCAGAACTTCCTGGTTCTACGCAGTGTTCTGGTACTGAAACGGGTGCTGAAGCAAGGCCCCTAGGAGTGTTGAAAAGCTTACTACCTTGAAACTAAAGCAGAACAACGATGAAGGCCTCATGGAGCTGCTGCACGCCTCCCGTTTTGCCAGGATAATCAGGGCCTTACTTCGAGGCTAGTGCTCACATTGACTTTCACGTTTGGTATAGAGCAGAGCCGGGTGAGCTTCCAACTAGGAACTGGAAGCACAAGGTTTCTTTCGAGAAAACTCATTTTCTTCTATGTGCCATGCCGGCTGTAAGTAAAAGCACGGTAACAACAGTGCTTTTCAGGTAGCTTCGGGGCCGCATCAACGGAGCTTTCATAATGGGAAAACTAGCCTTGTGCCGTCAGCCTCTAATTTCTAGGTTGACACGCAGCATACACGCAGGAGCAGAGCTTCCTGGTTCTACGCAGTGTTCTGGTACTGAAACGGGTGCTGAAGCAAGGCCCTTAGGAGTGTTGAAAAGCTCACTACCTTGAAACTAAAGCAGAAAACGATGAAGGGCTCATGGAGCTGCTGCACGCCTCTCGTTTTGCAAGGATAATCAGGGCCTTACTTCGAAGCTTGGGCTCACGTTGACTTTCACTTTAGGTATAGCGCAGAGCAGGGTGAGCTTCCAACAAGGAACTGGAAACCCAAGGTTTCTTAGGAGAAAACTCATTTTCTTCTCAGAACCATGCCGGCAGTGAGGAAAACCCCGGCAACAACAATGCTTTTCAGGTAGCTTCGAGGCTGCATGAACGGAGCTTTCATAATGGCAAAAGAAGCCTTATGCCATCAGTCTCCAATTTCTAGGTTGACTCGCAGCATACACGCAGGACCAGAGCTTACTGTCTCTACGCAGTGTTCTTGTACCGAAACGGTTGCTTAAGCAAAGTCCCTAGGAATGTTGGAAAGCTACTACCGTGAAACTAAAGCAGAACAGCGATGAAGGCCTCATGGAGCTGCTGCACGCCTCCCGTTTTGCCAGCATAATCAGGGCCTTACTTCGAGGCTAGTGCTCACATTGACTTTCACGTTTGGTATAGAGCAGAGCCGGGTGAGCTTCCAACTAGGAACTGGAAGCACAAGGTTTCTTTCGAGAAAACTCATTTTCTTCTATGTGCCATGCCGGCTGTAAGTAAAAGCACGGTAACAACAGTGCTTTTCAGGTAGCTTCGAGGCCGCATGAATGGAGCTTTCAAAACGGGAAAACAAGCCTTGTGCCATCAGTCTCTAATTTCTAGGTTGACACGCAGCATACACGCAGGAGCAGAGCTTCCTGGTTCTACGCAGTGTTCTGGTACTGAAACGGGTGCTGAAGCAAGGCCCCTAGGAGTGTTGAAAAGCTTACTACCTTGAAACTAAAGCAGAACAACGATGAAGGCCTCATGGAGCTGCTGCACGCCTCTCGTTTTGCAAGGATAATCAGGGCCTTACTTCGAAGCTTGGGCTCACGTTGACTTTCACTTTAGGTATAGCGCAGAGCAGGGTGAGCTTCCAACAAGGAACTGGAAACCCAAGGTTTCTTAGGAGAAAACTCATTTTCTTCTCAGAACCATGCTGGCAGTGAGGAAAACCCCGGCAACAACAATGCTTTTCAGGTAGCTTCGAGGCCGCATGAACGGAGCTTTCATAATGGGAAAAGAAGCCTTATGCCATCAGTCTCCAATTTCTAGGTTGACACGCAGCATACACGCAGGACCAGAGCTTACTGTCTCTACGCAGTGTTCTGGTACCGAAACGGTTGCTTAAGCAAAGTCCCTAGGAGTCTTGGAAAGCTTACTACCGTGAAACTAAAGCAGAACAGCGATGAAGGCCTCATGGAGCTGCTGCACGCCTCCCGTTTTGCCAGGATAATCAGGGCCTTACTTCGAGGCTAGTGCTCACATTGACTTTCACGTTTGGTATAGAGCAGAGCCGGGTGAGCTTCCAACTAGGAACTGGAAGCACAAGGTTTCTTTCGAGAAAACTCATTTTCTTCTATGTGCCATGCCGGCTGTAAGTAAAAGCACGGTAACAACAGTGCTTTTCAGGTAGCTTCGGGGCCGCATCAACGGAGCTTTCATAATGGGAAAACTAGCCTTGTGCCGTCAGCTTCTAATTTCTAGGTTGACACGCAGCATACACGCAGGAGCAGAACTTCCTGGTTCTACGCAGTGTTCTGGTACTGAAACGGGTGCTGAAGCAAGGCCCCTAGGAGTGTTGAAAAGCTTACTACCTTGAAACTAAAGCAGAACAACGATGAAGGCCTCATGGAGCTGCTGCACGCCTCCCGTTTTGCCAGGATAATCAGGGCCTTACTTCGAGGCTAGTGCTCACATTGACTTTCACGTTTGGTATAGAGCAGAGCCGGGTGAGCTTCCAACTAGGAACTGGAAGCACAAGGTTTCTTTCGAGAAAACTCATTTTCTTCTATGTGCCATGCCGGCTGTAAGTAAAAGCACGGTAACAACAGTGCTTTTCAGGTAGCTTCGGGGCCGCATCAACGGAGCTTTCATAATGGGAAAACTAGCCTTGTGCCGTCAGCCTCTAATTTCTAGGTTGACACGCAGCATACACGCAGGAGCAGAGCTTCCTGGTTCTACGCAGTGTTCTGGTACTGAAACGGGTGCTGAAGCAAGGCCCTTAGGAGTGTTGAAAAGCTCACTACCTTGAAACTAAAGCAGAAAACGATGAAGGGCTCATGGAGCTGCTGCACGCCTCTCGTTTTGCAAGGATAATCAGGGCCTTACTTCGAAGCTTGGGCTCACGTTGACTTTCACTTTAGGTATAGCGCAGAACAGGGTGAGCTTCCAACAAAGAACTGGAAACCCAAGGTTTCTTAGGAGAAAACTCATTTTCTCCTCAGAACCATGCCGGCAGTGAGGAAAACCCCGGCAACAACAATGCTTTTCAGGTAGCTTCGAGGCCGCATGAACGGAGCTTTCATAATGGGAAAAGAAGCCTTATGCCATCAGTCTCCAATTTCTAGGTTGACTCGCAGCATACACGCAGGACCAGAGCTTACTGTCTCTACGCAGTGTTCTGGTACCGAAACGGTTGCTTAAGCAAAGTCCCTAGGAATGTTGGAAAGCTACTACCGTGAAACTAAAGCAGAACAGCGATGAAGGCCTCATGGAGCTGCTGCACGCCTCCCGTTTTGCCAGCATAATCAGGGCCTTACTTCGAGGCTAGTGCTCACATTGACTTTCACGTTTGGTATAGAGCAGAGCCGGGTGAGCTTCCAACTAGGAACGGAAGCACAAGGTTTCTTTCGAGAAAACTCATTTTCTTCTATGAACCATGCCAGCTGTAAGTAAAAGCACGGTAACTACAGTGCTTTTCAGGTAGCTTCGGGGCCGCATGAACGGAGCTTTCAAAACGGGAAAACAAGCCTTGTGCCGTCAGTCTCTAATTTCTAGGTTGACACGCAGCATACACGCAGGAGCAGAGCTTCCTGGTTCTACGCAGTGTTCTGGTACTGAAACGGGTGCTGAAGCAAGGCCCCTAGGAGTGTTGCAAAGCTTACTACCTTGAAACTAAAGCAGAACAACGATGAAGGCCTCATGGAGCTGCTGCACGCCTCTCGTTTTGCAAGGATAATCAGGGCCTTACTTCGAAGCTTGGGCTCACGTTGACTTTCACTTTAGGTATAGCGCAGAGCAGGGTGAGCTTCCAACAAGGAACTGGAAACCCAAGGTTTCTTAGGAGAAAACTCATTTTCTTCTCAGAACCATGCTGGCAGTGAGGAAAACCCCGGCAACAACAATGCTTTTCAGGTAGCTTCGAGGCCGCATGAACGGAGCTTTCATAATGGGAAAAGAAGCCTTATGCCATCAGTCTCCAATTTCTAGGTTGACACGCAGCATACACGCAGGACCAGAGCTTACTGTCTCTACGCAGTGTTCTGGTACCGAAACGGTTGCTTAAGCAAAGTCCCTAGGAGTCTTGGAAAGCTTACTACCGTGAAACTAAAGCAGAACAGCGATGAAGGCCTCATGGAGCTGCTGCACGCCTCCCGTTTTGCCAGGATAATCAGGGCCTTACTTCGAGTCTAGTGCTCACATTGACTTTCACGTTTGGTATAGAGCAGAGCCGGGTGAGCTTCCAACTAGGAACTGGAAGCACAAGGTTTCTTTCGAGAAAACTCATTTTCTTCTATGTGCCATGCCGGCTGTAGTAAAAGCACGGTAACAACAGTGCTTTTCAGGTAGCTTCGGGGCCGCATCAACGGAGCTTTCATAATGGGAAAACTAGCCTTGTGCCGTCAGCCTCTAATTTCTAGGTTGACACGCAGCATACACGCAGGAGCAGAACTTCCTGGTTCTACGCAGTGTTCTGGTACTGAAACGGGTGCTGAAGCAAGGCCCCTAGGAGTGTTGAAAAGCTTACTACCTTGAAACTAAAGCAGAACAACGATGAAGGCCTCATGGAGCTGCTGCACGCCTCTCGTTTTGCAAGGATAATCAGGGCCTTACTTCGAAGCTTGGGCTCACGTTGACTTTCACTTTAGGTATAGCGCAGAGCAGGGTGAGCTTCCAACAAAGAACTGGCAACCCAAGGTTTCTTAGGAGAAAACTCATTTTCTCCTCAGAACCATGCCGGCAGTGAGGAAAACCCCGGCAACAACAATGCTTTTCAGGTAGCTTCGAGGCCGCATGAACGGAGCTTTCATAATGGCAAAAGAAGCCTTATGCCATCAGTCTCCAATTTCTAGGTTGACTCGCAGCATACACGCAGGACCAGAGCTTACTGTCTCTACGCAGTGTTCTGGTACCGAAACGGTTGCTTAAGCAAAGTCCCTAGGAATGTTGGAAAGCTACTACCGTGAAACTAAAGCAGAACAGCGATGAAGGCCTCATGGAGCTGCTGCACGCCTCCCGTTTTGCCAGCATAATCAGGGCCTTACTTCGAGGCTAGTGCTCACATTGACTTTCACGTTTGGTATAGAGCAGAGCCGGGTGAGCTTCCAACTAGGAACTGGAAGCACAAGGTTTCTTTCGAGAAAACTCATTTTCTTCTATGTGCCATGCCGGCTGTAAGTAAAAGCACGGTAACAACGGTGCTTTTCAGGTAGCTTCGAGGCCGCATGAATGGAGCTTTCAAAACGGGAAAACAAGCCTTGTGCCATCAGTCTCTAATTTCTAGGTTGACACGCAGCATACACGCAGGAGCAGAGCTTCCTGGTTCTACGCAGTGTTCTGGTACTGAAACGGGTGCTGAAGCAAGGCCCCTAGGAGTGTTGAAAAGCTTACTACCTTGAAACTAAAGCAGAACAACGATGAAGGCCTCATGGAGCTGCTGCACGCCTCTCGTTTTGCAAGGATAATCAGGGCCTTACTTCGAAGCTTGGGCTCACGTTGACTTTCACTTTAGGTATAGCGCAGAGCAGGGTGAGCTTCCAACAAGGAACTGGAAACCCAAGGTTTCTTAGGAGAAAACTCATTTTCTTCTCAGAACCATGCTGGCAGTGAGGAAAACCCCGGCAACAACAATGCTTTTCAGGTAGCTTCGAGGCCGCATGAACGGAGCTTTCATAATGGGAAAAGAAGCCTTATGCCATCAGTCTCCAATTTCTAGGTTGACACGCAGCATACACGCAGGACCAGAGCTTACTGTCTCTACGCAGTGTTCTGGTACCGAAACGGTTGCTTAAGCAAAGTCCCTAGGAGTCTTGGAAAGCTTACTACCGTGAAACTAAAGCAGAACAGCGATGAAGGCCTCATGGAGCTGCTGCACGCCTCCCGTTTTGCCAGGATAATCAGGGCCTTACTTCGAGGCTAGTGCTCACATTGACTTTCACGTTTGGTATAGAGCAGAGCCGGGTGAGCTTCCAACTAGGAACTGGAAGCACAAGGTTTCTTTCGAGAAAACTCATTTTCTTCTATGTGCCATGCCGGCTGTAGTAAAAGCACGGTAACAACAGTGCTTTTCAGGTAGCTTCGGGGCCGCATCAACGGAGCTTTCATAATGGGAAAACTAGCCTTGTGCCGTCAGCCTCTAATTTCTAGGTTGACACGCAGCATACACGCAGGAGCAGAGCTTCCTGGTTCTACGCAGTGTTCTGGTACTGAAACGGGTGCTGAAGCAAGGCCCTTAGGAGTGTTGAAAAGCTCACTACCTTGAAACTAAAGCAGAAAACGATGAAGGGCTCATGGAGCTGCTGCACGCCTCTCGTTTTGCAAGGATAATCAGGGCCTTACTTCGAAGCTTGGGCTCACGTTGACTTTCACTTTAGGTATAGCGCAGAACAGGGTGAGCTTCCAACAAAGAACTGGAAACCCAAGGTTTCTTAGGAGAAAACTCATTTTCTCCTCAGAACCATGCCGGCAGTGAGGAAAACCCCGGCAACAACAATGCTTTTCAGGTAGCTTCGAGGCCGCATGAACGGAGCTTTCATAATGGGAAAAGAAGCCTTATGCCATCAGTCTCCAATTTCTAGGTTGACTCGCAGCATACACGCAGGACCAGAGCTTACTGTCTCTACGCAGTGTTCTGGTACCGAAACGGTTGCTTAAGCAAAGTCCCTAGGAATGTTGGAAAGCTACTACCGTGAAACTAAAGCAGAACAGCGATGAAGGCCTCATGGAGCTGCTGCACGCCTCCCGTTTTGCCAGCATAATCAGGGCCTTACTTCGAGGCTAGTGCTCACATTGACTTTCACGTTTGGTATAGAGCAGAGCCGGGTGAGCTTCCAACTAGGAACTGGAAGCACAAGGTTTCTTTCGAGAAAACTCATTTTCTTCTATGAACCATGCCAGCTGTAAGTAAAAGCACGGTAACTACAGTGCTTTTCAGGTAGCTTCGGGGCCGCATGAACGGAGCTTTCAAAACGGGAAAACAAGCCTTGTGCCGTCAGTCTCTAATTTCTAGGTTGACACGCAGCATACACGCAGGAGCAGAGCTTCCTGGTTCTACGCAGTGTTCTGGTACTGAAACGGGTGCTGAAGCAAGGCCCCTAGGAGTGTTGAAAAGCTTACTACCTTGAAACTAAAGCAGAACAACGATGAAGGCCTCATGGAGCTGCTGCACGCCTCTCGTTTTGCAAGGATAATCAGGGCCTTACTTCGAAGCTTGGGCTCACGTTGACTTTCACTTTAGGTATAGCGCAGAGCAGGGTGAGCTTCCAACAAGGAACTGGAAACCCAAGGTTTCTTAGGAGAAAACTCATTTTCTTCTCAGAACCATGCTGGCAGTGAGGAAAACCCCGGCAACAACAATGCTTTTCAGGTAGCTTCGAGGCCGCATGAACGGAGCTTTCATAATGGGAAAAGAAGCCTTATGCCATCAGTCTCCAATTTCTAGGTTGACACGCAGCATACACGCAGGACCAGAGCTTACTGTCTCTACGCAGTGTTCTGGTACCGAAACGGTTGCTTAAGCAAAGTCCCTAGGAGTCTTGGAAAGCTTACTACCGTGAAACTAAAGCAGAACAGCGATGAAGGCCTCATGGAGCTGCTGCACGCCTCCCGTTTTGCCAGGATAATCAGGGCCTTACTTCGAGACTAGTGCTCACATTGACTTTCACGTTTGGTATAGAGCAGAGCCGGGTGAGCTTCCAACTAGGAACTGGAAGCACAAGGTTTCTTTCGAGAAAACTCATTTTCTTCTATGTGCCATGCCGGCTGTAGTAAAAGCACGGTAACAACAGTGCTTTTCAGGTAGCTTCGGGGCCGCATCAACGGAGCTTTCATAATGGGAAAACTAGCCTTGTGCCGTCAGCCTCTAATTTCTAGGTTGACACGCAGCATACACGCAGGAGCAGAACTTCCTGGTTCTACGCAGTGTTCTGGTACTGAAACGGGTGCTGAAGCAAGGCCCCTAGGAGTGTTGAAAAGCTTACTACCTTGAAACTAAAGCAGAACAACGATGAAGGCCTCATGGAGCTGCTGCACGCCTCTCGTTTTGCAAGGATAATCAGGGCCTTACTTCGAAGCTTGGGCTCACGTTGACTTTCACTTTAGGTATAGCGCAGAGCAGGGTGAGCTTCCAACAAAGAACTGGCAACCCAAGGTTTCTTAGGAGAAAACTCATTTTCTCCTCAGAACCATGCCGGCAGTGAGGAAAACCCCGGCACCAACAATGCTTTTCAGGTAGCTTCGAGGCCGCATGAACGGAGCTTTCATAATGGCAAAAGAAGCCTTATGCCATCAGTCTCCAATTTCTAGGTTGACTCGCAGCATACACGCAGGACCAGAGCTTACTGTCTCTACGCAGTGTTCTGGTACCGAAACGGTTGCTTAAGCAAAGTCCCTAGGAATGTTGGAAAGCTACTACCGTGAAACTAAAGCAGAACAGCGATGAAGGCCTCATGGAGCTGCTGCACGCCTCCCGTTTTGCCAGCATAATCAGGGCCTTACTTCGAGGCTAGTGCTCACATTGACTTTCACGTTTGGTATAGAGCAGAGCCGGGTGAGCTTCCAACTAGGAACTGGAAGCACAAGGTTTCTTTCGAGAAAACTCATTTTCTTCTATGTGCCATGCCGGCTGTAAGTAAAAGCACGGTAACAACGGTGCTTTTCAGGTAGCTTCGAGGCCGCATGAATGGAGCTTTCAAAACGGGAAAACAAGCCTTGTGCCATCAGTCTCTAATTTCTAGGTTGACACGCAGCATACACGCAGGAGCAGAGCTTCCTGGTTCTACGCAGTGTTCTGGTACTGAAACGGGTGCTGAAGCAAGGCCCCTAGGAGTGTTGAAAAGCTTACTACCTTGAAACTAAAGCAGAACAACGATGAAGGCCTCATGGAGCTGCTGCACGCCTCTCGTTTTGCAAGGATAATCAGGGCCTTACTTCGAAGCTTGGGCTCACGTTGACTTTCACTTTAGGTATAGCGCAGAGCAGGGTGAGCTTCCAACAAGGAACTGGAAACCCAAGGTTTCTTAGGAGAAAACTCATTTTCTTCTCAGAACCATGCTGGCAGTGAGGAAAACCCCGGCAACAACAATGCTTTTCAGGTAGCTTCGAGGCCGCATGAACGGAGCTTTCATAATGGGAAAAGAAGCCTTATGCCACCAGTCTCCAATTTCTAGGTTGACACGCAGCATACACGCAGGACCAGAGCTTACTGTCTCTACGCAGTGTTCTGGTACCGAAACGGTTGCTTAAGCAAAGTCCCTAGGAGTCTTGGAAAGCTTACTACCGTGAAACTAAAGCAGAACAGCGATGAAGGCCTCATGGAGCTGCTGCACGCCTCCCGTTTTGCCAGGATAATCAGGGCCTTACTTCGAGGCTAGTGCTCACATTGACTTTCACGTTTGGTATAGAGCAGAGCCGGGTGAGCTTCCAACTAGGAACTGGAAGCACAAGGTTTCTTTCGAGAAAACTCATTTT
This sequence comes from Eubalaena glacialis, assembly GCF_028564815.1. Classification (NCBI taxonomy): domain Eukaryota; kingdom Metazoa; phylum Chordata; class Mammalia; order Artiodactyla; family Balaenidae; genus Eubalaena; species Eubalaena glacialis. The sequence goes on from NW_026871150.1 coordinate 289,924, forward strand.
CTTCTATGTGCCATGCCGGCTGTAGTAAAAGCACGGTAACAACAGTGCTTTTCAGGTAGCTTCGGGGCCGCATCAACGGAGCTTTCATAATGGGAAAACTAGCCTTGTGCCGTCAGCCTCTAATTTCTAGGTTGACACGCAGCATACACGCAGGAGCAGAACTTCCTGGTTCTACGCAGTGTTCTGGTACTGAAACGGGTGCTGAAGCAAGGCCCCTAGGAGTGTTGAAAAGCTTACTACCTTGAAACTAAAGCAGAACAACGATGAAGGCCTCATGGAGCTGCTGCACGCCTCTCGTTTTGCAAGGATAATCAGGGCCTTACTTCGAAGCTTGGGCTCACGTTGACTTTCACTTTAGGTATAGCGCAGAGCAGGGTGAGCTTCCAACAAAGAACTGGCAACCCAAGGTTTCTTAGGAGAAAACTCATTTTCTCCTCAGAACCATGCCGGCAGTGAGGAAAACCCCGGCAACAACAATGCTTTTCAGGTAGCTTCGAGGCCGCATGAACGGAGCTTTCATAATGGCAAAAGAAGCCTTATGCCATCAGTCTCCAATTTCTAGGTTGACTCGCAGCATACACGCAGGACCAGAGCTTACTGTCTCTACGCAGTGTTCTGGTACCGAAACGGTTGCTTAAGCAAAGTCCCTAGGAGTCTTGGAAAGCTTACTACCGTGAAACTAAAGCAGAACAGCGATGAAGGCCTCATGGAGCTGCTGCACGCCTCCCGTTTTGCCAGGATAATCAGGGCCTTACTTCGAGGCTAGTGCTCACATTGACTTTCACGTTTGGTATAGAGCAGAGCCGGGTGAGCTTCCAACTAGGAACTGGAAGCACAAGGTTTCTTTCGAGAAAACTCATTTTCTTCTATGTGCCATGCCGGCTGTAAGTAAAAGCACGGTAACAACAGTGCTTTTCAGGTAGCTTCGGGGCCGCATCAACGGAGCTTTCATAATGGGAAAACAAGCCTTGTGCCATCAGTCTCTAATTTCTAGGTTGACACGCAGCATACACGCAGGAGCAGAACTTCCTGGTTCTACGCAGTGTTCTGGTACTGAAACGGGTGCTGAAGCAAGGCCCCTAGGAGTGTTGAAAAGCTTACTACCTTGAAACTAAAGCAGAACAACGATGAAGGCCTCATGGAGCTGCTGCACGCCTCTCGTTTTGCAAGGATAATCAGGGCCTTACTTCGAAGCTTGGGCTCACGTTGACTTTCACTTTAGGTATAGCGCAGAGCAGGGTGAGCTTCCAACAAAGAACTGGAAACCCAAGGTTTCTTAGGAGAAAACTCATTTTCTCCTCAGAACCATGCCAGCTGTAAGTAAAAGCACGGTAACTACAGTGCTTTTCAGGTAGCTTCGGGGCCGCATGAACGGAGCTTTCAAAACGGGAAAACAAGCCTTGTGCCGTCAGTCTCTAATTTCTAGGTTGACACGCAGCATACACGCAGGAGCAGAGCTTCCTGGTTCTACGCAGTGTTCTGGTACTGAAACGGGTGCTGAAGCAAGGCCCCTAGGAGTGTTGAAAAGCTTACTACCTTGAAACTAAAGCAGAACAACGATGAAGGCCTCATGGAGCTGCTGCACGCCTCCCGTTTTGCCAGCATAATCAGGGCCTTACTTCGAGGCTAGTGCTCACATTGACTTTCACGTTTGGTATAGAGCAGAGCCGGGTGAGCTTCCAACTAGGAACTGGAAGCACAAGGTTTCTTTCGAGAAAACTCATTTTCTTCTATGTGCCATGCCGGCTGTAAGTAAAAGCACGGTAACAACAGTGCTTTTCAGGTATCTTCGGGGCCGCATCAACAGAGCTTTCATAATGGGAAAACTAGCCTTGTGCCGTGAGTCTCTAATTTCTAGGTTGACACGCAGCATACACGCAGGAGCAGAGCTTCCTGGTTCTAAGCAGTGTTCTGGTACTGAAACGGGTGCTGAAGCAAGGCCCCTAGGAGTGTTGAAAAGCTTACTACCTTGAAACTAAAGCAGAACAACGATGAAGGCCTCATGGAGCTGCTGCACGCCTCCCGTTTTGCCAGCATAATCAGGGCCTTACTTCGAGGCTAGTGCTCACATTGACTTTCACGTTTGGTATAGAGCAGAGCCGGGTGAGCTTCCAACTAGGAACTGGAAGCACAAGGTTTCTTTCGAGAAAACTCATTTTCTTCTATGTGCCATGCCGGCTGTAAGTAAAAGCACGGTAACAACAGTGCTTTTCAGGTAGCTTCGAGGCCGCGTGAATGGAGCTTTCAAAACGGGAAAACAAGCCTTGTGCCATCACTCTCTAATTTCTAGGTTGACACGCAGCATACACGCAGGAGCAGAGCTTCCTGGTTCTACGCAGTGTTCTGGTACTGAAACGGGTGCTGAAGCAAGGCCCCTAGGAGTGTTGAAAAGCTTACTACCTTGAAACTAAAGCAGAACAACGATGAAGGCCTCATGGAGCTGCTGCACGCCTCTCGTTTTGCAAGGATAATCAGGGCCTTACTTCGAAGCTTGGGCTCACGTTGACTTTCACTTTAGGTATAGCGCAGAGCAGGGTGAGCTTCCAACAAGGAACTGGAAACCCAAGGTTTCTTAGGAGAAAACTCATTTTCTTCTCAGAACCATGCTGGCAGTGAGGAAAACCCCGGCAACAACAATGCTTTTCAGGTAGCTTCGAGGCCGCATGAATGGAGCTTTCATAATGGGAAAAGAAGCCTTATGCCATCAGTCTCCAATTTCTAGGTTGACACGCAGCATACACGCAGGACCAGAGCTTACTGTCTCTACGCAGTGTTCTGGTACCGAAACGGTTGCTTAAGCAAAGTCCCTAGGAGTCTTGGAAAGCTTACTACCGTGAAACTAAAGCAGAACAGCGATGAAGGCCTCATGGAGCTGCTGCACGCCTCCCGTTTTGCCAGGATAATCAGGGCCTTACTTCGAGGCTAGTGCTCACATTGACTTTCACGTTTGGTATAGAGCAGAGCCGGGTGAGCTTCCAACTAGGAACTGGAAGCACAAGGTTTCTTTCGAGAAAACTCATTTTCTTCTATGTGCCATGCCGGCTGTAAGTAAAAGCACGGTAACAACAGTGCTTTTCAGGTATCTTCGGGGCCGCATCAACAGAGCTTTCATAATGGGAAAACTAGCCTTCTGCCGTGAGTCTCTAATTTCTAGGTTGACACGCAGCATACACGCAGGAGCAGAGCTTCCTGGTTCTACGCAGTGTTCTGGTACTGAAACGGGTGCTGAAGCAAGGCCCCTAGGAGTGTTGAAAAGCTTACTACCTTGAAACTAAAGCAGAACAACGATGAAGGCCTCATGGAGCTGCTGCACGCCACTCGTTTTGCAAGGATAATCAGGGCCTTACTTCGAAGCTTGGGCTCACGTTGACTTTCACTTTAGGTATAGCGCAGAGCAGGGTGAGTATCCAACAAAGAACTGGAAACCCAAGGTTTCTTAGGAGAAAACTCATTTTCTCCTCAGAACCATGCCGGCAGTGAGGAAAACCCCGGCAACAACAATGCTTTTCAGGTAGCTTCGAGGCCGCATGAACGGAGCTTTCATAATGGGAAAAGAAGCCTTATGCCATCAGTCTCCAATTTCTAGGTTGACTCGCAGCATACACGCAGGACCAGAGCTTACTGTCTCTACGCAGTGTTCTGGTACCGAAACGGTTGCTTAAGCAAAGTCCCTAGGAATGTTGGAAAGCTACTACCGTGAAACTAAAGCAGAACAGCGATGAAGGCCTCATGGAGCTGCTGCACGCCTCCCGTTTTGCCAGCATAATCAGGGCCTTACTTCGAGGCTAGTGCTCACATTGACTTTCACGTTTGGTATAGAGCAGAGCCGGGTGAGCTTCCAACTAGGAACTGGAAGCACAAGGTTTCTTTCGAGAAAACTCATTTTCTTCTATGTGCCATGCCGGCTGTAAGTAAAAGCACGGTAACAACAGTGCTTTTCAGGTAGCTTCGAGGCCGCATGAATGGAGCTTTCAAAACGGGAAAACAAGCCTTGTGCCATCACTCTCTAATTTCTAGGTTGACACGCAGCATACACGCAGGAGCAGAGCTTCCTGGTTCTACGCAGTGTTCTGGTACTGAAACGGGTGCTGAAGCAAGGCCCCTAGGAGTGTTGAAAAGCTTACTACCTTGAAACTAAAGCAGAACAACGATGAAGGCCTCATGGAGCTGCTGCACGCCTCTCGTTTTGCAAGGATAATCAGGGCCTTACTTCGAAGCTTGGGCTCACGTTGACTTTCACTTTAGGTATAGCGCAGAGCAGGGTGAGCTTCCAACAAGGAACTGGAAACCCAAGGTTTCTTAGGAGAAAACTCATTTTCTTCTCAGAACCATGCTGGCAGTGAGGAAAACCCCGGCAACAACAATGCTTTTCAGGTAGCTTCGAGGCCGCATGAACGGAGCTTTCATAATGGGAAAAGAAGCCTTATGCCATCAGTCTCCAATTTCTAGGTTGACACGCAGCATACACGCAGGACCAGAGCTTACTGTCTCTACGCAGTGTTCTGGTACCGAAACGGTTGCTTAAGCAAAGTCCCTAGGAGTCTTGGAAAGCTTACTACCGTGAAACTAAAGCAGAACAGCGATGAAGGCCTCATGGAGCTGCTGCACGCCTCCCGTTTTGCCAGGATAATCAGGGCCTTACTTCGAGGCTAGTGCTCACATTGACTTTCACGTTTGGTATAGAGCAGAGCCGGGTGAGCTTCCAACTAGGAACTGGAAGCACAAGGTTTCTTTCGAGAAAACTCATTTTCTTCTATGTGCCATGCCGGCTGTAAGTAAAAGCACGGTAACAACAGTGCTTTTCAGGTAGCTTCGGGGCCGCATCAACGGAGCTTTCATAATGGGAAAACTAGCCTTGTGCCGTCAGCCTCTAATTTCTAGGTTGACACGCAGCATACACGCAGGAGCAGAACTTCCTGGTTCTACGCAGTGTTCTGGTACTGAAACGGGTGCTGAAGCAAGGCCCCTAGGAGTGTTGAAAAGCTTACTACCTTGAAACTAAAGCAGAACAACGATGAAGGCCTCATGGAGCTGCTGCACGCCTCTCGTTTTGCAAGGATAATCAGGGCCTTACTTCGAAGCTTGGGCTCACGTTGACTTTCACTTTAGGTATAGCGCAGAGCAGGGTGAGCTTCCAACAAAGAACTGGAAACCCAAGGTTTCTTAGGAGAAAACTCATTTTCTCCTCAGAACCATGCCGGCAGTGAGGAAAACCCCGGCAACAACAATGCTTTTCAGGTAGCTTCGAGGCCGCATGAACGGAGCTTTCATAATGGGAAAAGAAGCCTTATGCCATCAGTCTCCAATTTCTAGGTTGACACGCAGCATACACGCAGGACCAGAGCTTACTGTCTCTACGCAGTGTTCTGGTACCGAAACGGTTGCTTAAGCAAAGTCCCTAGGAATGTTGGAAAGCTACTACCGTGAAACTAAAGCAGAACAGCGATGAAGGCCTCATGGAGCTGCTGCACGCCTCCCGTATTGCCAGCATAATCAGGGCCTTACTTCGAGGCTAGTGCTCACATTGACTTTCACGTTTGGTATAGAGCAGAGCCGGGTGAGCTTCCAACTAGGAACTGGAAGCACAAGGTTTCTTTCGAGAAAACTCATTTTCTTCTATGTGCCATGCCGGCTGTAAGTAAAAGCACGGTAACAACAGTGCTTTTCAGGTAGCTTCGAGGCCGCATGAATGGAGCTTTCAAAACGGGAAAACAAGCCTTGTGCCATCAGTCTCTAATTTCTAGGTTGACACGCAGCATACACGCAGGAGCAGAGCTTCCTGGTTGTACGCAGTGTTCTGGTACTGAAACGGGTGCTGAAGCAAGGCCCCTAGGAGTGTTGAAAAGCTTACTACCTTGAAACTAAAGCAGAACAACGATGAAGGCCTCATGGAGCTGCTGCATGCCTCTCGTTTTGCAAGGATAATCAGGGCCTTACTTCGAAGCTTGGGCTCAGGTTGACATTCACTTTAGGTATAGCGCAGAGCAGGGTGAGCTTCCAACAAGGAACTGGAAACCCAAGGTTTCTTAGGAGAAAACTCATTTTCTTCTCAGAACCATGCCGGCAGTGAGGAAAACCCCGGCAACAACAATGCTTTTCAGGTAGCTTCGAGGCCGCATGAACGGAGCTTTCATAATGGCAAAAGAAGCCTTATGCCATCAGTCTCCAATTTCTAGGTTGACACGCAGCATACACGCAGGACCAGAGCTTACTGTCTCTACGCAGTGTTCTGGTACCGAAACGGTTGCTTAAGCAAAGTCCCTAGGAGTCTTGGAAAGCTTACTACCGTGAAACTAAAGCAGAACAGCGATGAAGGCCTCATGGAGCTGCTGCACGCCTCCCGTTTTGCCAGGATAATCAGGGCCTTACTTCGAGGCTAGTGCTCACATTGACTTTCACGTTTGGTATAGAGCAGAGCCGGGTGAGCTTCCAACTAGGAACTGGAAGCACAAGGTTTCTTTCGAGAAAACTCATTTTCTTCTATGTGCCATGCCGGCTCTAAGTAAAAGCACGGTAACAACAGTGCTTTTCAGGTAGCTTCGGGGCCGCATCAACGGAGCTTTCATAATGGGAAAACTAGCCTTGTGCCGTCAGTCTCTAATTTCTAGGTTGACACGCAGCATACACGCAGGAGCAGAGCTTCCTGGTTCTACGCAGTGTTCTGGTACTGAAACGGGTGCTGAAGCAAGGCCCCTAGGAGTGTTGAAAAGCTTACTACCTTGAAACTAAAGCAGAACAACGATGAAGGCCTCATGGAGCTGCTGCACGCCTCTCGTTTTGCAAGGATAATCAGGGCCTTACTTCGAAGCTTGGGCTCACGTTGACTTTCACTTTAGGTATAGCGCAGAGCAGGGTGAGCTTCCAACAAAGAACTGGAAACCCAAGGTTTCTTAGGAGAAAACTCATTTTCTCCTCAGAACCATGCCGGCAGTGAGGAAAACCCCGGCAACAACAATGCTTTTCAGGTAGCTTCGAGGCCGCATGAACGGAGCTTTCATAATGGGAAAAGAAGCCTTATGCCATCAGTCTCCAATTTCTAGGTTGACACGCAGCATACACGCAGGACCAGAGCTTACTGTCTCTACGCAGTGTTCTGGTACCGAAACGGTTGCTTAAGCAAAGTCCCTAGGAGTCTTGGAAAGCTTACTACCGTGAAACTAAAGCAGAACAGCGATGAAGGCCTCATGGAGCTGCTGCACGCCTCCCGTTTTGCCAGGATAATCAGGGCCTTACTTCGAGGCTAGTGCTCACATTGACTTTCACGTTTGGTATAGAGCAGAGCCGGGTGAGCTTCCAACTAGGAACTGGAAGCACAAGGTTTCTTTCGAGAAAACTCATTTTCTTCTATGTGCCATGCCGGCTGTAAGTAAAAGCACGGTAACAACAGTGCTTTTCAGGTAGCTTCGGGGCCGCATCAACGGAGCTTTCATAATGGGAAAACTAGCCTTGTGCCGTCAGTCTCTAATTTCTAGGTTGACACGCAGCATACACGCAGGAGCAGAGCTTCCTGGTTCTACGCAGTGTTCTGGTACTGAAACGGGTGCTGAAGCAAGGCCCCTAGGAGTGTTGAAAAGCTTACTACCTTGAAACTAAAGCAGAACAACGATGAAGGCCTCATGGAGCTGCTGCACGCCTCTCGTTTTGCAAGGATAATCAGGGCCTTACTTCGAAGCTTGGGCTCACGTTGACTTTCACTTTAGGTATAGCGCAGAGCAGGGTGAGCTTCCAACAAGGAACTGGAAACCCAAGGTTTCTTAGGAGAAAACTCATTTTCTTCTCAGAACCATGCCGGCAGTGAGGAAAACCCCGGCAACAACAATGCTTTTCAGGTAGCTTCGAGGCCGCATGAACGGAGCTTTCATAATGGCAAAAGAAGCCTTATGCCATCAGTCTCCAATTTCTAGGTTGACACGCAGCATACACGCAGGACCAGAGCTTACTGTCTCTACGCAGTCTTCTGGTACCGAAACGGTTGCTTAAGCAAAGTCCCTAGGAATGTTGGAAAGCTTACTACCGTGAAACTAAAGCAGAACAGCGATGAAGGCCTCATGGAGCTGCTGCACGCCTCCCGTATTGCCAGCATAATCAGGGCCTTACTTCGAGGCTAGTGCTCACATTGACTTTCACGTTTGGTATAGAGCAGAGCCGGGTGAGCTTCCAACTAGGAACTGGAAGCACAAGGTTTCTTTCGAGAAAACTCATTTTCTTCTATGTGCCATGCCGGCTGTAAGTAAAAGCACGGTAACAACAGTGCTTTTCAGGTAGCTTCGAGGCCGCATGAATGGAGCTTTCAAAACGGGAAAACAAGCCTTGTGCCATCAGTCTCTAATTTCTAGGTTGACACGCAGCATACACGCAGGAGCAGAGCTTCCTGGTTGTACGCAGTGTGCTGGTACTGAAACGGGTGCTGAAGCAAGGCCCCTAGGAGTGTTGAAAAGCTTACTACCTTGAAACTAAAGCAGAACAACGATGAAGGCCTCATGGAGCTGCTGCATGCCTCTCGTTTTGCAAGGATAATCAGGGCCTTACTTCGAAGCTTGGGCTCAGGTTGACATTCACTTTAGGTATAGCGCAGAGCAGGGTGAGCTTCCAACAAGGAACTGGAAACCCAAGGTTTCTTAGGAGAAAACTCATTTTCTTCTCAGAACCATGCCGGCAGTGAGGAAAACCCCGGCAACAACAATGCTTTTCAGGTAGCTTCGAGGCCGCATGAACGGAGCTTTCATAATGGGAAAAGAAGCCTTATGCCATCAGTCTCCAATTTCTAGGTTGACACGCAGCATACACGCAGGACCAGAGCTTACTGTCTCTACGCAGTGTTCTGGTACCGAAACGGTTGCTTAAGCAAAGTCCCTAGGAGTCTTGGAAAGCTTACTACCGTGAAACTAAAGCAGAACAGCGATGAAGGCCTCATGGAGCTGCTGCACGCCTCCCGTTTTGCCAGGATAATCAGGGCCTTACTTCGAGGCTAGTGCTCACATTGACTTTCACGTTTGGTATAGAGCAGAGCCGGGTGAGCTTCCAACTAGGAACTGGAAGCACAAGGTTTCTTTCGAGAAAACTCATTTTCTTCTATGTGCCATGCCGGCTCTAAGTAAAAGCACGGTAACAACAGTGCTTTTCAGGTAGCTTCGGGGCCGCATCAACGGAGCTTTCATAATGGGAAAACTAGCCTTGTGCCGTCAGTCTCTAATTTCTAGGTTGACACGCAGCATACACGCAGGAGCAGAGCTTCCTGGTTCTACGCAGTGTTCTGGTACTGAAACGGGTGCTGAAGCAAGGCCCCTAGGAGTGTTGAAAAGCTTACTACCTTGAAACTAAAGCAGAACAACGATGAAGGCCTCATGGAGCTGCTGCACGCCTCTCGTTTTGCAAGGATAATCAGGGCCTTACTTCGAAGCTTGGGCTCACGTTGACTTTCACTTTAGGTATAGCGCAGAGCAGGGTGAGCTTCCAACAAGGAACTGGAAACCCAAGGTTTCTTAGGAGAAAACTCATTTTCTTCAGAACCATGCCGGCAGTGAGGAAAACCCCGGCAACAACAATGCTTTTCAGGTAGCTTCGAGGCCGCATGAACGGAGCTTTCATAATGGCAAAAGAAGCCTTATGCCATCAGTCTCCAATTTCTAGGTTGACACCCAGCATACACGCAGGACCAGAGCTTACTGTCTCTACGCAGTCTTCTGGTACCGAAACGGTTGCTTAAGCAAAGTCCCTAGGAATGTTGGAAAGCTTACTACCGTGAAACTAAAGCAGAACAGCGATGAAGGCCTCATGGAGCTGCTGCACGCCTCCCGTATTGCCAGCATAATCAGGGCCTTACTTCGAGGCTAGTGCTCACATTGACTTTCACGTTTGGTATAGAGCAGAGCCGGGTGAGCTTCCAACTAGGAACTGGAAGCACAAGGTTTCTTTCGAGAAAACTCATTTTCTTCTATGTGCCATGCCGGCTGTAAGTAAAAGCACGGTAACAACAGTGCTTTTCAGGTAGCTTCGAGGCCGCATGAATGGAGCTTTCAAAACGGGAAAACAAGCCTTGTGCCATCAGTCTCTAATTTCTAGGTTGACACGCAGCATACACGCAGGAGCAGAGCTTCCTGGTTGTACGCAGTGTTCTGGTACTGAAACGGGTGCTGAAGCAAGGCCCCTAGGAGTGTTGAAAAGCTTACTACCTTGAAACTAAAGCAGAACAACGATGAAGGCCTCATGGAGCTGCTGCATGCCTCTCGTTTTGCAAGGATAATCAGGGCCTTACTTCGAAGCTTGGGCTCAGGTTGACTTTCACTTTAGGTATAGCGCAGAGCAGGGTGAGCTTCCAACAAGGAACTGGAAACCCAAGGTTTCTTAGGAGAAAACTCATTTTCTTCTCAGAACCATGCCGGCAGTGAGGAAAACCCCGGCAACAACAATGCTTTTCAGGTAGCTTCGAGGCCGCATGAACGGAGCTTTCATAATGGCAAAAGAAGCCTTATGCCATCAGTCTCCAATTTCTAGGTTGACACGCAGCATACACGCAGGACCAGAGCTTACTGTCTCTACGCAGTCTTCTGGTACCGAAACGGTTGCTTAAGCAAAGTCCCTAGGAATGTTGGAAAGCTTACTACCGTGAAACTAAAGCAGAACAGCGATGAAGGCCTCATGTAGCTGCTGCACGCCTCCCGTATTGCCAGCATAATCAGGGCCTTACTTCGAGGCTAGTGCTCACATTGACTTTCACGTTTGGTATAGAGCAGAGCCGGGTGAGCTTCCAACTAGGAACTGGAAGCACAAGGTTTCTTTCGAGAAAACTCATTTTCTTCTATGTGCCATGCCGGCTGTAAGTAAAAGCACGGTAACAACAGTGCTTTTCAGGTAGCTTCGAGGCCGCATGAATGGAGCTTTCAAAACGGGAAAACAAGCCTTGTGCCATCAGTCTCTAATTTCTAGGTTGACACGCAGCATACACGCAGGAGCAGAGCTTCCTGGTTGTACGCAGTGTTCTGGTACTGAAACGGGTGCTGAAGCAAGGCCCCTAGGAGTGTTGAAAAGCTTACTACCTTGAAACTAAAGCAGAACAACGATGAAGGCCTCATGGAGCTGCTGCATGCCTCTCGTTTTGCAAGGATAATCAGGGCCTTACTTCGAAGCTTGGGCTCAGGTTGACTTTCACTTTAGGTATAGCGCAGAGCAGGGTGAGCTTCCAACAAGGAACTGGAAACCCAAGGTTTCTTAGGAGAAAACTCATTTTCTTCTCAGAACCATGCCGGCAGTGAGGAAAACCCCGGCAACAACAATGCTTTTCAGGTAGCTTCGAGGCCGCATGAACGGAGCTTTCATAATGGCAAAAGAAGCCTTATGCCATCAGTCTCCAATTTCTAGGTTGACACGCAGCATACACGCAGGACCAGAGCTTACTGTCTCTACGCAGTCTTCTGGTACCGAAACGGTTGCTTAAGCAAAGTCCCTAGGAATGTTGGAAAGCTTACTACCGTGAAACTAAAGCAGAACAGCGATGAAGGCCTCATGGAGCTGCTGCACGCCTCCCGTATTGCCAGGATAATCAGGGCCTTACTTCGAGGCTAGTGCTCACATTGACTTTCACGTTTGGTATAGAGCAGAGCCGGGTGAGCTTCCAACTAGGAACTGGAAGCACAAGGTTTCTTTCGAGAAAACTCATTTTCTTCTATGTGCCATGCCGGCTGTAAGTAAAAGCACGGTAACAACAGTGCTTTTCAGGTAGCTTCGAGGCCGCATGAATGGAGCTTTCAAAACGGGAAAACAAGCCTTGTGCCATCAGTCTCTAATTTCTAGGTTGACACGCAGCATACACGCAGGAGCAGAGCTTCCTGGTTGTACGCAGTGTTCTGGTACTGAAACGGGTGCTGAAGCAAGGCCCCTAGGAGTGTTGAAAAGCTTACTACCTTGAAACTAAAGCAGAACAACGATGAAGGCCTCATGGAGCTGCTGCATGCCTCTCGTTTTGCAAGGATAATCAGGGCCTTACTTCGAAGCTTGGGCTCAGGTTGACATTCACTTTAGGTATAGCGCAGAGCAGGGTGAGCTTCCAACAAGGAACTGGAAACCCAAGGTTTCTTAGGAGAAAACTCATTTTCTTCTCAGAACCATGCCGGCAGTGAGGAAAACCCCGGCAACAACAATGCTTTTCAGGTAGCTTCGAGGCCGCATGAACGGAGCTTTCATAATGGGAAAAGAAGCCTTATGCCATCAGTCTCCAATTTCTAGGTTGACACGCAGCATACACGCAGGACCAGAGCTTACTGTCTCTACGCAGTGTTCTGGTACCGAAACGGTTGCTTAAGCAAAGTCCCTAGGAGTCTTGGAAAGCTTACTACCGTGAAACTAAAGCAGAACAGCGATGAAGGCCTCATGGAGCTGCTGCACGCCTCCCGTTTTGCCAGGATAATCAGGGCCTTACTTCGAGGCTAGTGCTCACATTGACTTTCACGTTTGGTATAGAGCAGAGCCGGGTGAGCTTCCAACTAGGAACTGGAAGCACAAGGTTTCTTTCGAGAAAACTCATTTTCTTCTATGTGCCATGCCGGCTCTAAGTAAAAGCACGGTAACAACAGTGCTTTTCAGGTAGCTTCGGGGCCGCATCAACGGAGCTTTCATAATGGGAAAACTAGCCTTGTGCCGTCAGTCTCTAATTTCTAGGTTGACACGCAGCATACACGCAGGAGCAGAGCTTCCTGGTTCTACGCAGTGTTCTGGTACTGAAACGGGTGCTGAAGCAAGGCCCCTAGGAGTGTTGAAAAGCTTACTACCTTGAAACTAAAGCAGAACAACGATGAAGGCCTCATGGAGCTGCTGCATGCCTCTCGTTTTGCAAGGATAATCAGGGCCTTACTTCGAAGCTTGGGCTCACGTTGACTTTCACTTTAGGTATAGCGCAGAGCAGGGTGAGCTTCCAACAAGGAACTGGAAACCCAAGGTTTCTTAGGAGAAAACTCATTTTCTCCTCAGAACCATGCCGGCAGTGAGGAAAACCCCGGCAACAACAATGCTTTTCAGGTAGCTTCGAGGCCGCATGAACGGAGCTTTCATAATGGGAAAAGAAGCCTTATGCCATCAGTCTCCAATTTCTAGGTTGACACGCAGCATACACGCAGGACCAGAGCTTACTGTCTCTACGCAGTGTTCTGGTACCGAAACGGTTGCTTAAGCAAAGTCCCTAGGAGTCTTGGAAAGCTTACTACCGTGAAACTAAAGCAGAACAGCGATGAAGGCCTCATGGAGCTGCTGCACGCCTCCCGTTTTGCCAGGATAATCAGGGCCTTACTTCGAGGCTAGTGCTCACATTGACTTTCACGTTTGGTATAGAGCAGAGCAGGGTGAGCTTCCAACTAGGAACTGGAAGCACAAGGTTTCTTTCGAGAAAACTCATTTTCTTCTATGTGCCATGCCGGCTGTAAGTAAAAGCACGGTAACAACAGTGCTTTTCAGGTAGCTTCGGGGCCGCATGAATGGAGCTTTCAAAACGGGAAAACAAGCCTTGTGCCATCAGTCTCTAATTTCTAGGTTGACACGCAGCATACACGCAGGAGCAGAGCTTCCTGGTTCTACTCAGTGTTCTGGTACTGAAACGGGTGCTGAAGCAAGGCCCCTAGGAGTGTTGAAAAGCTTACTACCTTGAAACTAAAGCAGAACAACGATGAAGGCCTCATGGAGCTGCTGCACGCCTCTCGTTTTGCAAGGATAATCAGGGCCTTACTTCGAAGCTTGGGCTCACGTTGACTTTCACTTTAGGTATAGCGCAGAGCAGGGTGAGCTTCCAACAAGGAACTGGAAACCCAAGGTTTCTTAGGAGAAAACTCATTTTCTTCAGAACCATGCCGGCAGTGAGGAAAACCCCGGCAACAACAATGCTTTTCAGGTAGCTTCGAGGCCGCATGAACGGAGCTTTCATAATGGCAAAAGAAGCCTTATGCCATCAGTCTCCAATTTCTAGGTTGACACCCAGCATACACGCAGGACCAGAGCTTACTGTCTCTACGCAGTCTTCTGGTACCGAAACGGTTGCTTAAGCAAAGTCCCTAGGAATGTTGGAAAGCTTACTACCGTGAAACTAAAGCAGAACAGCGATGAAGGCCTCATGGAGCTGCTGCACGCCTCCCGTATTGCCAGCATAATCAGGGCCTTACTTCGAGGCTAGTGCTCACATTGACTTTCACGTTTGGTATAGAGCAGAGCCGGGTGAGCTTCCAACTAGGAACTGGAAGCACAAGGTTTCTTTCGAGAAAACTCATTTTCTTCTATGTGCCATGCCGGCTGTAAGTAAAAGCACGGTAACAACAGTGCTTTTCAGGTAGCTTCGAGGCCGCATGAATGGAGCTTTCAAAACGGGAAAACAAGCCTTGTGCCATCAGTCTCTAATTTCTAGGTTGACACGCAGCATACACGCAGGAGCAGAGCTTCCTGGTTGTACGCAGTGTTCTGGTACTGAAACGGGTGCTGAAGCAAGGCCCCTAGGAGTGTTGAAAAGCTTACTACCTTGAAACTAAAGCAGAACAACGATGAAGGCCTCATGGAGCTGCTGCATGCCTCTCGTTTTGCAAGGATAATCAGGGCCTTACTTCGAAGCTTGGGTTCAGGTTGACTTTCACTTTAGGTATAGCGCAGAGCAGGGTGAGCTTCCAACAAGGAACTGGAAACCCAAGGTTTCTTAGGAGAAAACTCATTTTCTTCTCAGAACCATGCCGGCAGTGAGGAAAACCCCGGCAACAACAATGCTTTTCAGGTAGCTTCGAGGCCGCATGAACGGAGCTTTCATAATGGCAAAAGAAGCCTTATGCCATCAGTCTCCAATTTCTAGGTTGACACGCAGCATACACGCAGGACCAGAGCTTACTGTCTCTACGCAGTCTTCTGGTACCGAAACGGTTGCTTAAGCAAAGTCCCTAGGAATGTTGGAAAGCTTACTACCGTGAAACTAAAGCAGAACAGCGATGAAGGCCTCATGGAGCTGCTGCACGCCTCCCGTATTGCCAGCATAATCAGGGCCTTACTTCGAGGCTAGTGCTCACATTGACTTTCACGTTTGGTATAGAGCAGAGCCGGGTGAGCTTCCAACTAGGAACTGGAAGCACAAGGTTTCTTTCGAGAAAACTCATTTTCTTCTATGTGCCATGCCGGCTGTAAGTAAAAGCACGGTAACAACAGTGCTTTTCAGGTAGCTTCGAGGCCGCATGAATGGAGCTTTCAAAACGGGAAAACAAGCCTTGTGCCATCAGTCTCTAATTTCTAGGTTGACACGCAGCATACACGCAGGAGCAGAGCTTCCTGGTTGTACGCAGTGTTCTGGTACTGAAACGGGTGCTGAAGCAAGGCCCCTAGGAGTGTTGAAAAGCTTACTACCTTGAAACTAAAGCAGAACAACGATGAAGGCCTCATGGAGCTGCTGCATGCCTCTCGTTTTGCAAGGATAATCAGGGCCTTACTTCGAAGCTTGGGCTCAGGTTGACTTTCACTTTAGGTATAGCGCAGAGCAGGGTGAGCTTCCAACAAGGAACTGGAAACCCAAGGTTTCTTAGGAGAAAACTCATTTTCTTCTCAGAACCATGCCGGCAGTGAGGAAAACCCCGGCAACAACAATGCTTTTCAGGTAGCTTCGAGGCCGCATGAACGGAGCTTTCATAATGGCAAAAGAAGCCTTATGCCATCAGTCTCCAATTTCTAGGTTGACACGCAGCATACACGCAGGACCAGAGCTTACTGTCTCTACGCAGTGTTCTGGTACCGAAACGGTTGCTTAAGCAAAGTCCCTAGGAGTCTTGGAAAGCTTACTACCGTGAAACTAAAGCAGAACAGCGATGAAGGCCTCATGGAGCTGCTGCACGCCTCCCGTTTTGCCAGGATAATCAGGGCCTTACTTCGAGGCTAGTGCTCACATTGACTTTCACGTTTGGTATAGAGCAGAGCCGGGTGAGCTTCCAACTAGGAACTGGAAGCACAAGGTTTCTTTCGAGAAAACTCATTTTCTTCTATGTGCCATGCCGGCTGTAAGTAAAAGCACGGTAACAACAGTGCTTTTCAGGTAGCTTCGGGGCCGCATGAATGGAGCTTTCAAAACGGGAAAACAAGCCTTGTGCCATCAGTCTCTAATTTCTAGGTTGACACGCAGCATACACGCAGGAGCAGAGCTTCCTGGTTCTACGCAGTGTTCTGGTACTGAAACGGGTGCTGAAGCAAGGCCCCTAGGAGTGTTGAAAAGCTTACTACCTTGAAACTAAAGCAGAACAACGATGAAGGCCTCATGGAGCTGCTGCACGCCTCTCGTTTTGCAAGGATAATCAGGGCCTTACTTCGAAGCTTGGGCTCACGTTGACTTTCACTTTAGGTATAGCGCAGAGCAGGGTGAGCTTCCAACAAGGAACTGGAAACCCAAGGTTTCTTAGGAGAAAACTCATTTTCTTCAGAACCATGCCGGCAGTGAGGAAAACCCCGGCAACAACAATGCTTTTCAGGTAGCTTCGAGGCCGCATGAACGGAGCTTTCATAATGGCAAAAGAAGCCTTATGCCATCAGTCTCCAATTTCTAGGTTGACACCCAGCATACACGCAGGACCAGAGCTTACTGTCTCTACGCAGTCTTCTGGTACCGAAACGGTTGCTTAAGCAAAGTCCCTAGGAATGTTGGAAAGCTTACTACCGTGAAACTAAAGCAGAACAGCGATGAAGGCCTCATGGAGCTGCTGCACGCCTCCCGTATTGCCAGCATAATCAGGGCCTTACTTCGAGGCTAGTGCTCACATTGACTTTCACGTTTGGTATAGAGCAGAGCCGGGTGAGCTTCCAACTAGGAACTGGAAGCACAAGGTTTCTTTCGAGAAAACTCATTTTCTTCTATGTGCCATGCCGGCTGTAAGTAAAAGCACGGTAACAACAGTGCTTTTCAGGTAGCTTCGAGGCCGCATGAATGGAGCTTTCAAAACGGGAAAACAAGCCTTGTGCCATCAGTCTCTAATTTCTAGGTTGACACGCAGCATACACGCAGGAGCAGAGCTTCCTGGTTCTACGCAGTGTTCTGGTACTGAAACGGGTGCTGAAGCAAGGCCCCTAGGAGTGTTGAAAAGCTTACTACCTTGAAACTAAAGCAGAACAACGATGAAGGCCTCATGGAGCTGCTGCATGCCTCTCGTTTTGCAAGGATAATCAGGGCCTTACTTCGAAGCTTGGGCTCAGGTTGACTTTCACTTTAGGTATAGCGCAGAGCAGGGTGAGCTTCCAACAAGGAACTGGAAACCCAAGGTTTCGTAGGAGAAAACTCATTTTCTTCTCAGAACCATGCCGGCAGTGAGGAAAACCCCGGCAACAACAATGCTTTTCAGGTAGCTTCGAGGCCGCATGAACGGAGCTTTCATAATGGGAAAAGAAGCCTTATGCCATCAGTCTCCAATTTCTAGGTTGACACGCAGCATACACGCAGGACCAGAGCTTACTGTCTCTACGCAGTGTTCTGGTACCGAAACGGTTGCTTAAGCAAAGTCCCTAGGAGTCTTGGAAAGCTTACTACCGTGAAACTAAAGCAGAACAGCGATGAAGGCCTCATGGAGCTGCTGCACGCCTCCCGTTTTGCCAGGATAATCAGGGCCTTACTTCGAGGCTAGTGCTCACATTGACTTTCACGTTTGGTATAGAGCAGAGCCGGGTGAGCTTCCAACTAGGAACTGGAAGCACAAGGTTTCTTTCGAGAAAACTCATTTTCTTCTATGTGCCATGCCGGCTGTAAGTAAAAGCACGGTAACAACAGTGCTTTTCAGGTAGCTTCGGGGCCGCATCAACGGAGCTTTCATAATGGGAAAACTAGCCTTGTGCCGTCAGTCTCTAATTTCTAGGTTGACACGCAGCATACACGCAGGAGCAGAGCTTCCTGGTTCTACGCAGTGTTCTGGTACTGAAACGGGTGCTGAAGCAAGGCCCCTAGGAGTGTTGAAAAGCTTACTACCTTGAAACTAGAGCAGAACAACGATGAAGGCCTCATGGAGCTGCTGCACGCCTCTCGTTTTGCAAGGATAATCAGGGCCTTACTTCGAAGCTTGGGCTCACGTTGACTTTCACTTTAGGTATAGCGCAGAGCAGGGTGAGTATCCAACAAAGAACTAGAAACCCAAGGTTTCTTAGGAGAAAACTCATTTTCTCCTCAGAA
The DNA here is from genome assembly GCF_028564815.1 of Eubalaena glacialis. Classification (NCBI taxonomy): domain Eukaryota; kingdom Metazoa; phylum Chordata; class Mammalia; order Artiodactyla; family Balaenidae; genus Eubalaena; species Eubalaena glacialis. The sequence goes on from NW_026871150.1 coordinate 308,069, forward strand.
CCATGCCGGCAGTGAGGAAAACCCCGGCAACAACAATGCTTTTCAGGTAGCTTCGAGGCCGCATGAACGGAGCTTTCATAATGGGAAAAGAAGCCTTATGCCATCAGTCTCCAATTTCTAGGTTGACTCGCAGCATACACGCAGGACCAGAGCTTACTGTCTCTACGCAGTGTTCTGGTACCGAAACGGTTGCTTAAGCAAAGTCCCTAGGAATGTTGGAAAGCTACTACCGTGAAACTAAAGCAGAACAGCGATGAAGGCCTCATGGAGCTGCTGCACGCCTCCCGTTTTGCCAGCATAATCAGGGCCTTACTTCGAGGCTAGTGCTCACATTGACTTTCACGTTTGGTATAGAGCAGAGCCGGGTGAGCTTCCAACTAGGAACTGGAAGCACAAGGTTTCTTTCGAGAAAACTCATTTTCTTCTATGTGCCATGCCGGCTGTAAGTAAAAGCACGGTAACAACAGTGCTTTTCAGGTAGCTTCGAGGCCGCATGAATGGAGCTTTCAAAACGGGAAAACAAGCCTTGTGCCATCAGTCTCTAATTTCTAGGTTGACACGCAGCATACACGCAGGAGCAGAGCTTCCTGGTTCTACGCAGTGTTCTGGTACTGAAACGGGTGCTGAAGCAAGGCCCCTAGGAGTGTTGAAAAGCTTACTACCTTGAAACTAAAGCAGAACAACGATGAAGGCCTCATGGAGCTGCTGCACGCCTCTCGTTTTGCAAGGATAATCAGGGCCTTACTTCGAAGCTTGGGCTCACGTTGACTTTCACTTTAGGTATAGCGCAGAGCAGGGTGAGCTTCCAACAAGGAACTGGAAACCCAAGGTTTCTTAGGAGAAAACTCATTTTCTTCTCAGAACCATGCCGGCAGTGAGGAAAACCCCGGCAACAACAATGCTTTTCAGGTAGCTTCGAGGCCGCATGAACGGAGCTTTCATAATGGCAAAAGAAGCCTTATGCCATCAGTCTCCAATTTCTAGGTTGACACGCAGCATACACGCAGGACCAGAGCTTACTGTCTCTACGCAGTCTTCTGGTACCGAAACGGTTGCTTAAGCAAAGTCCCTAGGAATGTTGGAAAGCTTACTACCGTGAAACTAAAGCAGAACAGCGATGAAGGCCTCATGGAGCTGCTGCACGCCTCCCGTATTGCCAGGATAATCAGGGCCTTACTTCGAGGCTAGTGCTCACATTGACTTTCACGTTTGGTATAGAGCAGAGCCGGGTGAGCTTCCAACTAGGAACTGGAAGCACAAGGTTTCTTTCGAGAAAACTCATTTTCTTCTATGTGCCATGCCGGCTCTAAGTAAAAGCACGGTAACAACAGTGCTTTTCAGGTAGCATCGGGGCCGCATCAACGGAGCTTTCATAATGGGAAAACTAGCCTTGTGCCGTCAGTCTCTAATTTCTAGGTTGACACGCAGCATACACGCAGGAGCAGAGCTTCCTGGTTCTACGCAGTGTTCTGGTACTGAAACGGGTGCTGAAGCAAGGCCCCTAGGAGTGTTGAAAAGCTTACTACCTTGAAACTAAAGCAGAACAACGATGAAGGCCTCATGGAGCTGCTGCACGCCTCTCGTTTTGCAAGGATAATCAGGGCCTTACTTCGAGGCTAGTGCTCACATTGACTTTCACGTTTGGTATAGAGCAGAGCCGGGTGAGCTTCCAACTAGGAACTGGAAGCACAAGGTTTCTTTCGAGAAAACTCATTTTCTTCTATGTGCCATGCCGGCTGTAAGTAAAAGCACGGTAACAACAGTGCTTTTCAGGTAGCTTCGGGGCCGCATGAATGGAGCTTTCAAAACGGGAAAACAAGCCTTGTGCCATCAGTCTCTAATTTCTAGGTTGACACGCAGCATACACGCAGGAGCAGAGCTTCCTGGTTCTACGCAGTGTTCTGGTACTGAAACGGGTGCTGAAGCAAGGCCCCTAGGAGTGTTGAAAAGCTTACTACCTTGAAACTAAAGCAGAACAACGATGAAGGCCTCATGGAGCTGCTGCACGCCTCTCGTTTTGCAAGGATAATCAGGGCCTTACTTCGAAGCTTGGGCTCACGTTGACTTTCACTTTAGGTATAGCGCAGAGCAGGGTGAGCTTCCAACAAGGAACTGGAAACCCAAGGTTTCTTAGGAGAAAACTCATTTTCTTCTCAGAACCATGCCGGCAGTGAGGAAAACCCCGGCAACAACAATGCTTTTCAGGTAGCTTCGAGGCCGCATGAACGGAGCTTTCATAATGGCAAAAGAAGCCTTATGCCATCAGTCTCCAATTTCTAGGTTGACACGCAGCATACACGCAGGACCAGAGCTTACTGTCTCTACGCAGTGTTCTGGTACCGAAACGGTTGCTTAAGCAAAGTCCCTAGGAGTCTTGGAAAGCTTACTACCGTGAAACTAAAGCAGAACAGCGATGAAGGCCTCATGGAGCTGCTGCACGCCTCCCGTATTGCCAGGATAATCAGGGCCTTACTTCGAGGCTAGTGCTCACATTGACTTTCACGTTTGGTATAGAGCAGAGCCGGGTGAGCTTCCAACTAGAAACTGGAAGCACAAGGTTTCATTCGAGAAAACTCATTTTCTTCTATGTGCCATGCCGGCTCTAAGTAAAAGCACGGTAACAACAGTGCTTTTCAGGTAGCTTCGGGGCCGCATCAACGGAGCTTTCATAATGGGAAAACTAGCCTTGTGCCGTCAGCCTCTAATTTCTAGGTTGACACGCAGCATACACGCAGGAGCAGAGCTTCCTGGTTCTACGCAGTGTTCTGGTACTGAAACGGGTGCTGAAGCAAGGCCCCTAGGAGTGTTGAAAAGCTTACTACCTTGAAACTAAAGCAGAACAACGATGAAGGCCTCATGGAGCTGCTGCACGCCTCTCGTTTTGCAAGGATAATCAGGGCCTTACTTCGAAGCTTGGGCTCACGTTGACTTTCACTTTAGGTATAGCGCAGAGCAGGGTGAGCTTCCAACAAAGAACTGGAAACCCAAGGTTTCTTAGGAGAAAACTCATTTTCTCCTCAGAACCATGCCGGCAGTGAGGAAAACCCCGGCAACAACAATGCTTTTCAGGTAGCTTCGAGGCCGCATGAACGGAGCTTTCATTATGGCAAAAGAAGCCTTATGCCATCAGTCTCCAATTTCTAGGTTGACTCGCAGCATACACGCAGGACCAGAGCTTACTGTCTCTACGCAGTGTTCTGGTACCGAAACGGTTGCTTAAGCAAAGTCCCTAGGAATGTTGGAAAGCTACTACCGTGAAACTAAAGCAGAACAGCGATGAAGGCCTCATGGAGCTGCTGCACGCCTCCCGTTTTGCCAGCATAATCAGGGCCTTACTTCGAGGCTAGTGTTCACATTGACTTTCACGTTTGGTATAGAGCAGAGCCGGGTGAGCTTCCAACTAGGAACTGGAAGCACAAGGTTTCTTTCGAGAAAACTCATTTTCTTCTATGTGCCATGCCGGCTGTAAGTAAAAGCACGGTAACAACAGTGCTTTTCAGGTAGCTTCGAGGCCGCATGAATGGAGCTTTCAAAACGGGAAAACAAGCCTTGTGCCATCAGTCTCTAATTTCTAGGTTGACACGCAGCATACACGCAGGAGCAGAGCTTCCTGGTTCTACGCAGTGTTCTGGTACTGAAACGGGTGCTGAAGCAAGGCCCCTAGGAGTGTTGAAAAGCTTACTACCTTGAAACTAAAGCAGAACAACGATGAAGGCCTCATGGAGCTGCTGCACGCCTCTCGTTTTGCAAGGATAATCAGGGCCTTACTTCGAAGCTTGGGCTCACGTTGACTTTCACTTTAGGTATAGCGCAGAGCAGGGTGAGCTTCCAACAAGGAACTGGAAACCCAAGGTTTCTTAGGAGAAAACTCATTTTCTTCTCAGAACCATGCTGGCAGTGAGGAAAACCCCGGCAACAACAATGCTTTTCAGGTAGCTTCGAGGCCGCATGAACGGAGCTTTCATAATGGGAAAAGAAGCCTTATGCCATCAGTCTCCAATTTCTAGGTTGACACGCAGCATACACGCAGGACCAGAGCTTACTGTCTCTACGCAGTGTTCTGGTACCGAAACGGTTGCTTAAGCAAAGTCCCTAGGAGTCTTGGAAAGCTTACTACCGTGAAACTAAAGCAGAACAGCGATGAAGGCCTCATGGAGCTGCTGCACGCCTCCCGTTTTGCCAGGATAATCAGGGCCTTACTTCGAGGCTAGTGCTCACATTGACTTTCACGTTTGGTATAGAGCAGAGCCGGGTGAGCTTCCAACTAGGAACTGGAAGCACAAGGTTTCTTTCGAGAAAACTCATTTTCTTCTATGTGCCATGCCGGCTGTAAGTAAAAGCACGGTAACAACAGTGCTTTTCAGGTAGCTTCGGGGCCGCATCAACGGAGCTTTCATAATGGGAAAACTAGCCTTGTGCCGTCAGCCTCTAATTTCTAGGTTGACACGCAGCATACACGCAGGAGCAGAACTTCCTGGTTCTACGCAGTGTTCTGGTACTGAAACGGGTGCTGAAGCAAGGCCCCTAGGAGTGTTGAAAAGCTTACTACCTTGAAACTAAAGCAGAACAACGATGAAGGCCTCATGGAGCTGCTGCACGCCTCTCGTTTTGCAAGGATAATCAGGGCCTTACTTCGAAGCTTGGGCTCACGTTGACTTTCACTTTAGGTATAGCGCAGAGCAGGGTGAGCTTCCAACAAGGAACTGGAAACCCAAGGTTTCTTAGGAGAAAACTCATTTTCTTCTCAGAACCATGCTGGCAGTGAGGAAAACCCCGGCAACAACAATGCTTTTCAGGTAGCTTCGAGGCCGCATGAACGGAGCTTTCATAATGGGAAAAGAAGCCTTATGCCATCAGTCTCCAATTTCTAGGTTGACACGCAGCATACACGCAGGACCAGAGCTTACTGTCTCTACGCAGTGTTCTGGTACCGAAACGGTTGCTTAAGCAAAGTCCCTAGGAGTCTTGGAAAGCTTACTACCGTGAAACTAAAGCAGAACAGCGATGAAGGCCTCATGGAGCTGCTGCACGCCTCCCGTTTTGCCAGCATAATCAGGGCCTTACTTCGAGGCTAGTGCTCACATTGACTTTCACGTTTGGTATAGAGCAGAGCCGGGTGAGCTTCCAACTAGGAACTGGAAGCACAAGGTTTCTTTCGAGAAAACTCATTTTCTTCTATGTGCCATGCCAGCTGTAAGTAAAAGCACGGTAACAACAGTGCTTTTCAGGTAGCTTCGGGGCCGCATCAACGGAGCTTTCATAATGGGAAAACAAGCCTTGTGCCATCAGTCTCTAATTTCTAGGTTGACACGCAGCATACACGCAGGAGCAGAACTTCCTGGTTCTACGCAGTGTTCTGGTACTGAAACGGGTGCTGAAGCAAGGTCCCTAGGAGTGTTGAAAAGCTTACTACCTTGAAACTAAAGCAGAACAACGATGAAGGCCTCATGGAGCTGCTGCACGCCTCTCGTTTTGCAAGGATAATCAGGGCCTTACTTCGAAGCTTGGGCTCACGTTGACTTTCACTTTAGGTATAGCGCAGAGCAGGGTGAGCTTCCAACAAGGAACTGGAAACCCAAGGTTTCTTAGGAGAAAACTCATTTTCTTCTCAGATCCATGCCGGCAGTGAGGAAAACCCCGGCAACAACAATGCTTTTCAGGTAGCTTCGAGGCCGCATGAACGGAGCTTTCATAATGGCAAAAGAAGCCTTATGCCATCAGTCTCCAATTTCTAGGTTGACACGCAGCATACACGCAGGACCAGAGCTTACTGTCTCTACGCAGTGTTCTGGTACCGAAACGGTTGCTTAAGCAAAGTCCCTAGGAGTCTTGGAAAGCTTACTACCGTGAAACTAAAGCAGAACAGCGATGAAGGCCTCATGGAGCTGCTGCACGCCTCCCGTTTTGCCAGGATAATCAGGGCCTTACTTCGAGGCTAGTGCTCACATTGACTTTCACGTTTGGTATAGAGCAGAGCCGGGTGAGCTTCCAACTAGGAACTGGAAGCATAAGGTTTCTTTTGAGAAAACTCATTTTCTTCTATGTGCCATGCCGGCTGTAAGTAAAAGCACGGTAACAACAGTGCTTTTCAGGTAGCTTCGGGGCCGCATCAACGGAGCTTTCATAATGGGAAAACAAGCCTTGTGCCATCAGTCTCTAATTTCTAGGTTGACACGCAGCATACACGCAGGAGCAGAGCTTCCTGGTTCTACGCAGTGTTCTGGTACTGAAACGGGTGCTGAAGCAAGGCCCCTAGGAGTGTTGAAAAGCTTACTACCTTGAAACTAAAGCAGAACAACGATGAAGGCCTCATGGAGCTGCTGCACGCCTCTCGTTTTGCAAGGATAATCAGGGCCTTACTTCGAAGCTTGGGCTCACGTTGACTTTCACTTTAGGTATAGCGCAGAGCAGGGTGAGCTTCCAACAAGGAACTGGAAACCCAAGGTTTCTTAGGAGAAAACTCATTTTCTTCTCAGAACCATGCCGGCAGTGAGGAAAACCCCGGCAACAACAATGCTTTTCAGGTAGCTTCGAGGCCGCATGAACGGAGCTTTCATAATGGGAAAAGAAGCCTTATGCCATCAGTCTCCAATTTCTAGGTTGACACGCAGCATACACGCAGGACCAGAGCTTACTGTCTCTACGCAGTCTTCTGGTACCGAAACGGTTGCTTAAGCAAAGTCCCTAGGAATGTTGGAAAGCTTACTACCGTGAAACTAAAGCAGAACAGCGATGAAGGCCTCATGGAGCTGCTGCACGCCTCCCGTATTGCCAGCATAATCAGGGCCTTACTTCGAGGCTAGTGCTCACATTGACTTTCACGTTTGCTATAGAGCAGAGCCGGGTGAGCTTCCAACTAGGAACTGGAAGCACAAGGTTTCTTTCGAGAAAACTCATTTTCTTCTATGTGCCATGCCGGCTGTAAGTAAAAGCACGGTAACAACAGTGCTTTTCAGGTAGCTTCGAGGCCGCATGAATGGAGCTTTCAAAACGGGAAAACAAGCCTTGTGCCATCAGTCTCTAATTTCTAGGTTGACACGCAGCATACACGCAGGAGCAGAGCTTCCTGGTTCTACGCAGTGTTCTGGTACTGAAATGGGTGCTGAAGCAAGGCCCCTAGGAGTGTTGAAAAGCTTACTACCTTGAAACTAAAGCAGAACAACGATGAAGGCCTCATGGAGCTGCTGCATGCCTCTCGTTTTGCAAGGATAATCAGGGCCTTACTTCGAAGCTTGGGCTCAGGTTGACATTCACTTTAGGTATAGCGCAGAGCAGGGTGAGCTTCCAACAAGGAACTGGAAACCCAAGGTTTCTTAGGAGAAAACTCATTTTCTTCTCAGAACCATGCCGGCAGTGAGGAAAACCCCGGCAACAACAATGCTTTTCAGGTAGCTTCGAGGCCGCATGAACGGAGCTTTCATAATGGGAAAAGAAGCCTTATGCCATCAGTCTCCAATTTCTAGGTTGACACGCAGCATACACGCAGGACCAGAGCTTACTGTCTCTACGCAGTGTTCTGGTACCGAAACGGTTGCTTAAGCAAAGTCCCTAGGAGTCTTGGAAAGCTTACTACCGTGAAACTAAAGCAGAACAGCGATGAAGGCCTCATGGAGCTGCTGCACGCCTCCCGTATTGCCAGGATAATCAGGGCCTTACTTCGAGGCTAGTGCTCACATTGACTTTCACGTTTGGTATAGAGCAGAGCCGGGTGAGCTTCCAACTAGGAACTGGAAGCACAAGGTTTCTTTCGAGAAAACTCATTTTCTTCTATGTGCCATGCCGGCTCTAAGTAAAAACACGGTAACAACAGTGCTTTTCAGGTAGCTTCGGGGCCGCATCAACGGAGCTTTCATAATGGGAAAACTAGCCTTGTGCCGTCAGCCTCTAATTTCTAGGTTGACACGCAGCATACACGCAGGAGCAGAGCTTCCTGGTTCTACGCAGTGTTCTGGTACTGAAACGGGTGCTGAAGCAAGGCCCCTAGGAGTGTTGAAAAGCTTACTACCTTGAAACTAAACCAGAACAACGATGAAGGCCTCATGGAGCTGCTGCACGCCTCTCGTTTTGCAAGGATAATCAGGGCCTTACTTCGAAGCTTGGGCTCACGTTGACTTTCACTTTAGGTATAGCGCAGAGCAGGGTGAGCTTCCAACAAAGAACTGGAAACCCAAGGTTTCTTAGGAGAAAACTCATTTTCTCCTCAGAACCATGCCGGCAGTGAGGAAAACCCCGGCAACAACAATGCTTTTCAGGTAGCTTCGAGGCCGCATGAACGGAGCTTTCATAATGGCAAAAGAAGCCTTATGCCATCAGTCTCCAATTTCTAGGTTGACTCGCAGCATACACGCAGGACCAGAGCTTACTGTCTCTACGCAGTGTTCTGGTACCGAAACGGTTGCTTAAGCAAAGTCCCTAGGAATGTTGGAAAGCTACTACCGTGAAACTAAAGCAGAACAGCGATGAAGGCCTCATGGAGCTGCTGCACGCCTCCCGTTTTGCCAGCATAATCAGGGCCTTACTTCGAGGCTAGTGCTCACATTGACTTTCACGTTTGGTATAGAGCAGAGCCGGGTGAGCTTCCAACTAGGAACTGGAAGCACAAGGTTTCTTTCGAGAAAACTCATTTTCTTCTATGTGCCATGCCGGCTGTAAGTAAAAGCACGGTAACAACAGTGCTTTTCAGGTAGCTTCGAGGCCGCATGAATGGAGCTTTCAAAACGGGAAAACAAGCCTTGTGCCATCAGTCTCTAATTTCTAGGTTGACACGCAGCATACACGCAGGAGCAGAGCTTCCTGGTTCTACGCAGTGTTCTGGTACTGAAACGGGTGCTGAAGCAAGGCCCCTAGGAGTGTTGAAAAGCTTACTACCTTGAAACTAAAGCAGAACAACGATGAAGGCCTCATGGAGCTGCTGCACGCCTCTCGTTTTGCAAGGATAATCAGGGCCTTACTTCGAAGCTTGGGCTCACGTTGACTTTCACTTTAGGTATAGCGCAGAGCAGGGTGAGCTTCCAACAAGGAACTGGAAACCCAAGGTTTCTTAGGAGAAAACTCATTTTCTTCTCAGAACCATGCTGGCAGTGAGGAAAACCCCGGCAACAACAATGCTTTTCAGGTAGCTTCGAGGCCGCATGAACGGAGCTTTCATAATGGGAAAAGAAGCCTTATGCCATCAGTCTCCAATTTCTAGGTTGACACGCAGCATACACGCAGGACCAGAGCTTACTGTCTCTACGCAGTGTTCTGGTACCGAAACGGTTGCTTAAGCAAAGTCCCTAGGAGTCTTGGAAAGCTTACTACCGTGAAACTAAAGCAGAACAGCGATGAAGGCCTCATGGAGCTGCTGCACGCCTCCCGTTTTGCCAGCATAATCAGGGCCTTACTTCGAGGCTAGTGCTCACATTGACTTTCACGTTTGGTATAGAGCAGAGCCGGGTGAGCTTCCAACTAGGAACTGGAAGCACAAGGTTTCTTTCGAGAAAACTCATTTTCTTCTATGTGCCATGCCGGCTGTAAGTAAAAGCACGGTAACAACAGTGCTTTTCAGGTAGCTTCGGGGCCGCATCAACGGAGCTTTCATAATGGGAAAACTAGCCTTGTGCCGTCAGCCTCTAATTTCTAGCTTGACACGCAGCATACAGGCAGGAGCAGAGCTTCCAGGTTCTACGCAGTGTTCTGGTACTGAAACGGGTGCTGAAGCAAGGCCCTTAGGAGTGTTGAAAAGCTCACTACCTTGAAACTAAAGCAGAAAACGATGAAGGTCTCATGGAGCTGCTGCACGCCTCTCGTTTTGCAAGGATAATCAGGGCCTTACTTCGAAGCTTGGGCTCACGTTGACTTTCACTTTAGGTATAGCGCAGAACAGGGTGAGCTTCCAACAAAGAACTGGAAACCCAAGGTTTCTTAGGAGAAAACTCATTTTCTCCTCAGAACCATGCCGGCAGTGAGGAAAACCCCGGCAACAACAATGCTTTTCAGGTAGCTTCGAGGCCGCATGAACGGAGCTTTCATAATGGGAAAAGAAGCCTTATGCCATCAGTCTCCAATTTCTAGGTTGACTCGCAGCATACACGCAGGACCAGAGCTTACTGTCTCTACGCAGTGTTCTGGTACCGAAACGGTTGCTTAAGCAAAGTCCCTAGGAATGTTGGAAAGCTACTACCGTGAAACTAAAGCAGAACAGCGATGAAGGCCTCATGGAGCTGCTGCACGCCTCCCGTTTTGCCAGCATAATCAGGGCCTTACTTCGAGGCTAGTGCTCACATTGACTTTCACGTTTGGTATAGAGCAGAGCCGGGTGAGCTTCCAACTAGGAACTGGAAGCACAAGGTTTCTTTCGAGAAAACTCATTTTCTTCTATGTGCCATGCCGGCTGTAAGTAAAAGCACGGTAACAACAGTGCTTTTCAGGTAGCTTCGAGGCCGCATGAATGGAGCTTTCAAAACGGGAAAACAAGCCTTGTGCCATCAGTCTCTAATTTCTAGTTTGACACGCAGCATACACGCAGGAGCAGAGCTTCCTGGTTCTACGCAGTGTTCTGGTACTGAAACGGGTGCTGAAGCAAGGCCCCTAGGAGTGTTGAAAAGCTTACTACCTTGAAACTAAAGCAGAACAACGATGAAGGCCTCATGGAGCTGCTGCACGCCTCTCGTTTTGCAAGGATAATCAGGGCCTTACTTCGAAGCTTGGGCTCACGTTGACTTTCACTTTAGGTATAGCGCAGAGCAGGGTGAGCTTCCAACAAGGAACTGGAAACCCAAGGTTTCTTAGGAGAAAACTCATTTTCTTCTCAGAACCATGCTGGCAGTGAGGAAAACCCCGGCAACAACAATGCTTTTCAGGTAGCTTCGAGGCCGCATGAACGGAGCTTTCATAATGGGAAAAGAAGCCTTATGCCATCAGTCTCCAATTTCTAGGTTGACACGCAGCATACACGCAGGACCAGAGCTTACTGTCTCTACGCAGTGTTCTGGTACCGAAACGGTTGCTTAAGCAAAGTCCCTAGGAGTCTTGGAAAGCTTACTACCGTGAAACTAAAGCAGAACAGCGATGAAGGCCTCATGGAGCTGCTGCACGCCTCCCGTTTTGCCAGCATAATCAGGGCCTTACTTCGAGGCTAGTGCTCACATTGACTTTCACGTTTGGTATAGAGCAGAGCCGGGTGAGCTTCCAACTAGGAACTGGAAGCACAAGGTTTCTTTCGAGAAAACTCATTTTCTTCTATGTGCCATGCCAGCTGTAAGTAAAAGCACGGTAACAACAGTGCTTTTCAGGTAGCTTCGGGGCCGCATCAACGGAGCTTTCATAATGGGAAAACAAGCCTTGTGCCATCAGTCTCTAATTTCTAGGTTGACACGCAGCATACACGCAGGAGCAGAACTTCCTGGTTCTACGCAGTGTTCTGGTACTGAAACGGGTGCTGAAGCAAGGCCCCTAGGAGTGTTGAAAAGCTTACTACCTTGAAACTAAAGCAGAACAACGATGAAGGCCTCATGGAGCTGCTGCACGCCTCTCGTTTTGCAAGGATAATCAGGGCCTTACTTCGAAGCTTGGGCTCACGTTGACTTTCACTTTAGGTATAGCGCAGAGCAGGGTGAGCTTCCAACAAGGAACTGGAAACCCAAGGTTTCTTAGGAGAAAACTCATTTTCTTCTCAGATCCATGCCGGCAGTGAGGAAAACCCCGGCAACAACAATGCTTTTCAGGTAGCTTCGAGGCCGCATGAACGGAGCTTTCATAATGGGAAAAGAAGCCTTATGCCATCAGTCTCCAATTTCTAGGTTGACACGCAGCATACACGCAGGACCAGAGCTTACTGTCTCTACGCAGTGTTCTGGTACCGAAACGGTTGCTTAAGCAAAGTCCCTAGGAGTCTTGGAAAGCTTACTACCGTGAAACTAAAGCAGAACAGCGATGAAGGCCTCATGGAGCTGCTGCACGCCTCCCGTTTTGCCAGGATAATCAGGGCCTTACTTCGAGGCTAGTGCTCACATTGACTTTCACGTTTGGTATAGAGCAGAGCCGGGTGAGCTTCCAACTAGGAACTGGAAGCATAAGGTTTCTTTCGAGAAAACTCATTTTCTTCTATGTGCCATGCCGGCTGTAAGTAAAAGCACGGTAACAACAGTGCTTTTCACGTAGCTTCGAGGCCGCATGAATGGAGCTTTCAAAACGGGAAAACAAGCCTTGTGCCATCAGTCTCTAATTTCTAGTTTGACACGCAGCATACACGCAGGAGCAGAGCTTCCTGGTTCTACGCAGTGTTCTGGTACTGAAACGGGTGCTGAAGCAAGGCCCCTAGGAGTGTTGAAAAGCTTACTACCTTGAAACTAAAGCAGAACAACGATGAAGGCCTCATGGAGCTGCTGCACGCCTCTCGTTTTGCAAGGATAATCAGGGCCTTACTTCGAAGCTTGGGCTCACGTTGACTTTCACTTTAGGTATAGCGCAGAGCAGGGTGAGCTTCCAACAAGGAACTGGAAACCCAAGGTTTCTTAGGAGAAAACTCATTTTCTTCTCAGATCCATGCCGGCAGTGAGGAAAACCCCGGCAACAACAATGCTTTTCAGGTAGCTTCGAGGCCGCATGAACGGAGCTTTCATAATGGGAAAAGAAGCCTTATGCCATCAGTCTCCAATTTCTAGGTTGACACGCAGCATACACGCAGGACCAGAGCTTACTGTCTCTACGCAGTGTTCTGGTACCGAAACGGTTGCTTAAGCAAAGTCCCTAGGAGTCTTGGAAAGCTTACTACCGTGAAACTAAAGCAGAACAGCGATGAAGGCCTCATGGAGCTGCTGCACGCCTCCCGTTTTGCCAGGATAATCAGGGCCTTACTTCGAGGCTGGTGCTCACATTGACTTTCACGTTTGGTATAGAGCAGAGCCGGGTGAGCTTCCAACTAGGAACTGGAAGCATAAGGTTTCTTTCGAGAAAACTCATTTTCTTCTATGTGCCATGCCGGCTGTAAGTAAAAGCACGGTAACAACAGTGCTTTTCAGGTAGCTTCGGGGCCGCATCAACGGAGCTTTCATAATGGGAAAACAAGCCTTGTGCCATCAGTCTCTAATTTCTAGGTTGACACGCAGCATACACGCAGGAGCAGAGCTTCCTGGTTCTACGCAGTGTTCTGGTACTGAAACGGGTGCTGAAGCAAGGCCCCTAGGAGTGTTGAAAAGCTTACTACCTTGAAACTAAAGCAGAACAACGATGAAGGCCTCATGGAGCTGCTGCACGCCTCTCGTTTTGCAAGGATAATCAGGGCCTTACTTCGAAGCTTGGGCTCACGTTGACTTTCACTTTAGGTATAGCGCAGAGCAGGGTGAGCTTCCAACAAGGAACTGGAAACCCAAGGTTTCTTAGGAGAAAACTCATTTTCTTCTCAGAACCATGCCGGCAGTGAGGAAAACCCCGGCAACAACAATGCTTTTCAGGTAGCTTCGAGGCCGCATGAACGGAGCTTTCATAATGGCAAAAGAAGCCTTATGCCATCAGTCTCCAATTTCTAGGTTGACACGCAGCATACACGCAGGACCAGAGCTTACTGTCTCTACGCAGTGTTCTGGTACCGAAACGGTTGCTTAAGCAAAGTCCCTAGGAGTCTTGGAAAGCTTACTACCGTGAAACTAAAGCAGAACAGCGATGAAGGCCTCATGGAGCTGCTGCACGCCTCCCGTTTTGCCAGCATAATCAGGGCCTTACTTCGAGGCTAGTGCTCACATTGACTTTCACGTTTGGTATAGAGCAGAGCCGGGTGAGCTTCCAACTAGGAACTGGAAGCACAAGGTTTCTTTCGAGAAAACTCATTTTCTTCTATGTGCCATGCCGGCTGTAAGTAAAAGCACGGTAACAACAGTGCTTTTCAGGTAGCTTCGGGGCCGCATGAATGGAGCTTTCAAAACGGGAAAACAAGCCTTGTGCCATCAGTCTCTAATTTCTAGGTTGACACGCAGCATACACGCAGGAGCAGAGCTTCCTGGTTCTACGCAGTGTTCTGGTACTGAAACGGGTGCTGAAGCAAGGCCCCTAGGAGTGTTGAAAAGCTTACTACCTTGAAACTAAAGCAGAACAACGATGAAGGCCTCATGGAGCTGCTGCACGCCTCTCGTTTTGCAAGGATAATCAGGGCCTTACTTCGAAGCTTGGGCTCACGTTGACTTTCACTTTAGGTATAGCGCAGAGCAGGGTGAGCTTCCAACAAGGAACTGGAAACCCAAGGTTTCTTAGGAGAAAACTCATTTTCTTCTCAGAACCATGCCGGCAGTGAGGAAAACCCCGGCAACAACAATGCTTTTCAGGTAGCTTCGAGGCCGCATGAACGGAGCTTTCATAATGGGAAAAGAAGCCTTATGCCATCAGTCTCCAATTTCTAGGTTGACACGCAGCATACACGCAGGACCAGAGCTTACTGTCTCTACGCAGTCTTCTGGTACCGAAACGGTTGCTTAAGCAAAGTCCCTAGGAATGTTGGAAAGCTTACTACCGTGAAACTAAAGCAGAACAGCGATGAAGGCCTCATGGAGCTGCTGCACGCCTCCCGTATTGCCAGCATAATCAGGGCCTTACTTCGAGGCTAGTGCTCACATTGACTTTCACGTTTGGTATAGAGCAGAGCCGGGTGAGCTTCCAACTAGGAACTGGAAGCACAAGGTTTCTTTCGAGAAAACTCATTTTCTTCTATGTGCCATGCCGGCTGTAAGTAAAAGCACGGTAACAACAGTGCTTTTCAGGTAGCTTCGAGGCCGCATGAATGGAGCTTTCAAAACGGGAAAACAAGCCTTGTGCCATCAGTCTCTAATTTCTAGGTTGACACGCAGCATACACGCAGGAGCAGAGCTTCCTGGTTCTACGCAGTGTTCTGGTACTGAAATGGGTGCTGAAGCAAGGCCCCTAGGAGTGTTGAAAAGCTTACTACCTTGAAACTAAAGCAGAACAACGATGAAGGCCTCATGGAGCTGCTGCATGCCTCTCGTTTTGCAAGGATAATCAGGGCCTTACTTCGAAGCTTGGGCTCAGTTTGACATTCACTTTAGGTATAGCGCAGAGCAGGGTGAGCTTCCAACAAGGAACTGGAAACCCAAGGTTTCTTAGGAGAAAACTCATTTTCTTCTCAGAACCATGCCGGCAGTGAGGAAAACCCCGGCAACAACAATGCTTTTCAGGTAGCTTCGAGGCCGCATGAACGGAGCTTTCATAATGGGAAAAGAAGCCTTATGCCATCAGTCTCCAATTTCTAGGTTGACACGCAGCATACACGCAGGACCAGAGCTTACTGTCTCTACGCAGTGTTCTGGTACCGAAACGGTTGCTTAAGCAAAGTCCCTAGGAGTCTTGGAAAGCTTACTACCGTGAAACTAAAGCAGAACAGCGATGAAGGCCTCATGGAGCTGCTGCACGCCTCCCGTATTGCCAGGATAATCAGGGCCTTACTTCGAGGCTAGTGCTCACATTGACTTTCACGTTTGGTATAGAGCAGAGCCGGGTGAGCTTCCAACTAGGAACTGGAAGCACAAGGTTTCTTTCGAGAAAACTCATTTTCTTCTATGTGCCATGCCGGCTGTAAGTAAAAACACGGTAACAACAGTGCTTTTCAGGTAGCTTCGGGGCCGCATCAACGGAGCTTTCATAATGGGAAAACTAGCCTTGTGCCGTCAGCCTCTAATTTCTAGGTTGACACGCAGCATACACGCAGGAGCAGAGCTTCCTGGTTTTACGCAGTGTTCTGGTACTGAAACGGGTGCTGAAGCAAGGCCCCTAGGAGTGTTGAAAAGCTTACTACCTTGAAACTAAAGCAGAACAACGATGAAGGCCTCATGGAGCTGCTGCACGCCTCTCGTTTTGCAAGGATAATCAGGGCCTTACTTCGAAGCTTGGGCTCACGTTGACTTTCACTTTAGGTATAGCGCAGAGCAGGGTGAGCTTCCAACAAAGAACTGGAAACCCAAGGTTTCTTAGGAGAAAACTCATTTTCTCCTCAGAACCATGCCGGCAGTGAGGAAAACCCCGGCAACAACAATGCTTTTCAGGTAGCTTCGAGGCCGCATGAACGGAGCTTTCATAATGGGAAAAGAAGCCTTATGCCATCAGTCTCCAATTTCTAGGTTGACTCGCAGCATACACGCAGGACCAGAGCTTACTGTCTCTACGCAGTGTTCTGGTACCGAAACGGTTGCTTAAGCAAAGTCCCTAGGAATGTTGGAAAGCTACTACCGTGAAACTAAAGCAGAACAGCGATGAAGGCCTCATGGAGCTGCTGCACGCCTCCCGTTTTGCCAGCATAATCAGGGCCTTACTTCGAGGCTAGTGCTCACATTGACTTTCACGTTTGGTATAGAGCAGAGCCGGGTGAGCTTCCAACTAGGAACTGGAAGCACAAGGTTTCTTTCGAGAAAACTCATTTTCTTCTATGTGCCATGCCGGCTGTAAGTAAAAGCACGGTAACAACAGTGCTTTTCAGGTAGCTTCGAGGCCGCATGAATGGAGCTTTCAAAACGGGAAAACAAGCCTTGTGCCATCAGTCTCTAATTTCTAGGTTGACACGCAGCATACACGCAGGAGCAGAGCTTCCTGGTTCTACGCAGTGTTCTGGTACTGAAACGGGTGCTGAAGCAAGGCCCCTAGGAGTGTTGAAAAGCTTACTACCTTGAAACTAAAGCAGAACAACGATGAAGGCCTCATGGAGCTGCTGCACGCCTCTCGTTTTGCAAGGATAATCAGGGCCTTACTTCGAAGCTTGGGCTCACGTTGACTTTCACTTTAGGTATAGCGCAGAGCAGGGTGAGCTTCCAACAAGGAACTGGAAACCCAAGGTTTCTTAGGAGAAAACTCATTTTCTTCTCAGAACCATGCTGGCAGTGAGGAAAACCCCGGCAACAACAATGCTTTTCAGGTAGCTTCGAGGCCGCATGAACGGAGCTTTCATAATGGGAAAAGAAGCCTTATGCCATCAGTCTCCAATTTCTAGGTTGACACGCAGCATACACGCAGGACCAGAGCTTACTGTCTCTACGCAGTGTTCTGGTACCGAAACGGTTGCTTAAGCAAAGTCCCTAGGAGTCTTGGAAAGCTTACTACCGTGAAACTAAAGCAGAACAGCGATGAAGGCCTCATGGAGCTGCTGCACGCCTCCCGTTTTGCCAGGATAATCAGGGCCTTACTTCGAGGCTAGTGCTCACATTGACTTTCACGTTTGGTATAGAGCAGAGCCGGGTGAGCTTCCAACTAGGAACTGGAAGCACAAGGTTTCTTTCGAGAAAACTCATTTTATTCTATGTGCCATGCCGGCTGTAAGTAAAAGCACGGTAACAACAGTGCTTTTCAGGTAGCTTCGGGGCCACATCAACGGAGCTTTCATAATGGGAAAACTAGCCTTGTGCCGTCAGCCTCTAATTTCTAGCTTGACACGCAGCATACAGGCAGGAGCAGAGCTTCCTGGTTCTACGCAGTGTTCTGGTACTGAAACGGGTGCTGAAGCAAGGCCCTTAGGAGTGTTGAAAAGCTCACTACCTTGAAACTAAAGCAGAAAACGATGAAGGTCTCATGGAGCTGCTGCACGCCTCTCGTTTTGCAAGGATAATCAGGGCCTTACTTCGAAGCTTGGGCTCACGTTGACTTTCACTTTAGGTATAGCGCAGAACAGGGTGAGCTTCCAACAAAGAACTGGAAACCCAAGGTTTCTTAGGAGAAAACTCATTTTCTCCTCAGAACCATGCCGGCAGTGAGGAAAACCCCGGCAACAACAATGCTTTTCAGGTAGCTTCGAGGCCGCATGAACGGAGCTTTCATAATGGCAAAAGAAGCCTTATGCCATCAGTCTCCAATTTCTAGGTTGACTCGCAGCATACACGCAGGACCAGAGCTTACTGTCTCTACGCAGTGTTCTGGTACCGAAACGGTTGCTTAAGCAAAGTCCCTAGGAATGTTGGAAAGCTACTACCGTGAAACTAAAGCAGAACAGCGATGAAGGCCTCATGGAGCTGCTGCACGCCTCCCGTTTTGCCAGCATAATCAGGGCCTTACTTCGAGGCTAGTGCTCACATTGACTTTCACGTTTGGTATAGAGCAGAGCCGGGTGAGCTTCCAACTAGGAACTGGAAGCACAAGGTTTCTTTCGAGAAAACTCATTTTCTTCTATGTGCCATGCCGGCTGTAAGTAAAAGCACGGTAACAACAGTGCTTTTCAGGTAGCTTCGAGGCCGCATGAATGGAGCTTTCAAAACGGGAAAACAAGCCTTGTGCCATCAGTCTCTAATTTCTAGGTTGACACGCAGCATACACGCAGGAGCAGAGCTTCCTGGTTCTACGCAGTGTTCTGGTACTGAAACGGGTGCTGAAGCAAGGCCCCTAGGAATGTTGAAAAGCTTACTACCTTGAAACTAAAGCAGAACAACGATGAAGGCCTCATGGAGCTGCTGCACGCCTCTCGTTTTGCAAGGATAATCAGGGCCTTACTTCGAAGCTTGGGCTCACGTTGACTTTCACTTTAGGTATAGCGCAGAGCAGGGTGAGCTTCCAACAAGGAACTGGAAACCCAAGGTTTCTTAGGAGAAAACTCATTTTCTTCTCAGAACCATGCTGGCAGTGAGGAAAACCCCGGCAACAACAATGCTTTTCAGGTAGCTTCGAGGCCGCATGAACGGAGCTTTCATAATGGGAAAAGAAGCCTTATGCCATCAGTCTCCAATTTCTAGGTTGACACGCAGCATACACGCAGGACCAGAGCTTACTGTCTCTACGCAGTGTTCTGGTACCGAAACGGTTGCTTAAGCAAAGTCCCTAGGAGTCTTGGAAAGCTTACTACCGTGAAACTAAAGCAGAACAGCGATGAAGGCCTCATGGAGCTGCTGCACGCCTCCCGTTTTGCCAGGATAATCAGGGCCTTACTTCGAGGCTAGTGCTCACATTGACTTTCACGTTTGGTATAGAGCAGAGCCGGGTGAGCTTCCAACTAGGAACTGGAAGCACAAGGTTTCTTTCGAGAAAACTCATTTTCTTCTATGTGCCATGCCGGCTGTAAGTAAAAGCACGGTAACAACAGTGCTTTTCAGGTAGCTTCGGGGCCGCATCAACGGAGCTTTCATAATGGGAAAACTAGCCTTGTGCCGTCAGCCTCTAATTTCTAGCTTGACACGCAGCATACACGCAGGAGCAGAACTTCCTGGTTCTACGCAGTGTTCTGGTACTGAAACGGGTGCTGAAGCAAGGCCCCTAGGAGTGTTGAAAAGCTTACTACCTTGAAACTAAAGCAGAACAACGATGAAGGCCTCATGGAGCTGCTGCACGCCTCTCGTTTTGCAAGGATAATCAGGGCCTTACTTCGAAGCTTGGGCTCACGTTGACTTTCACTTTAGGTATAGCGCAGAGCAGGGTGAGCTTCCAACAAAGAACTGGCAACCCAAGGTTTCTTAGGAGAAAACTCATTTTCTCCTCAGAACCATGCCGGCAGTGAGGAAAACCCCGGCAACAACAATGCTTTTCAGGTAGCTTCGAGGCCGCATGAACGGAGCTTTCATAATGGCAAAAGAAGCCTTATGCCAACAGTCTCCAATTTCTAGGTTGACTCGCAGCATACACGCAGGACCAGAGCTTACTGTCTCTACGCAGTGTTCTGGTACCGAAACGGTTGCTTAAGCAAAGTCCCTAGGAATGTTGGAAAGCTACTACCGTGAAACTAAAGCAGAACAGCGATGAAGGCCTCATGGAGCTGCTGCACGCCTCCCGTTTTGCCAGCATAATCAGGGCCTTACTTCGAGGCTAGTGCTCACATTGACTTTCACGTTTGGTATAGAGCAGAGCCGGGTGAGCTTCCAACTAGGAACTGGAAGCACAAGGTTTCTTTCGAGAAAACTCATTTTCTTCTATGTGCCATGCCGGCTGTAAGTAAAAGCACGGTAACAACAGTGCTTTTCAGGTAGCTTCGAGGCCGCATGAATGGAGCTTTCAAAACGGGAAAACAAGCCTTGTGCCATCACTCTCTAATTTCTAGGTTGACACGCAGCATACACGCAGGAGCAGAGCTTCCTGGTTCTACGCAGTGTTCTGGTACTGAAACGGGTGCTGAAGCAAGGCCCCTAGGAGTGTTGAAAAGCTTACTACCTTGAAACTAAAGCAGAACAACGATGAAGGCCTCATGGAGCTGCTGCACGCCTCTCGTTTTGCAAGGATAATCAGGGCCTTACTTCGAAGCTTGGGCTCACGTTGACTTTCACTTTAGGTATAGCGCAGAGCAGGGTGAGCTTCCAACAAGGAACTGGAAACCCAAGGTTTCTTAGGAGAAAACTCATTTTCTTCTCAGAACCATGCTGGCAGTGAGGAAAACCCCGGCAACAACAATGCTTTTCAGGTAGCTTCGAGGCCGCATGAACGGAGCTTTCATAATGGCAAAAGAAGCCTTATGGCATCAGTCTCCAATTTCTAGGTTGACTCGCAGCATACACGCAGGACCAGAGCTTACTGTCTCTACGCAGTGTTCTGGTACCGAAACGGTTACTTAAGCAAAGTCCCTAGGAATGTTGGAAAGCTACTACCGTGAAACTAAAGCAGAACAGCGATGAAAGCCTCATGGAGCTGCTGCACGCCTCCCGTTTTGCCAGCATAATCAGGGCCTTACTTCGAGGCTAGTGCTCACATTGACTTTCACGTTTGGTATAGAGCAGAGCCGGGTGAGCTTCCAACTAGGAACTGGAAGCACAAGGTTTCTTTCGAGAAAACTCATTTTCTTCTATGTGCCATGCCGGCTGTAAGTAAAAGCACGGTAACAACAGTGCTTTTCAGGTAGCTTCGAGGCCGCATGAATGGAGCTTTCAAAACGGGAAAACAAGCCTTGTGCCATCAGTCTCTAATTTCTAGGTTGACACGCAGCATACACGCAGGAGCAGAGCTTCCTGGTTCTATGCAGTGTTCTGGTACTGAAACGGGTGCTGAAGCAAGGCCCCTAGGAGTGTTGAAAAGCTTACTACCTTGAAACTAAAGCAGAACAACGATGAAGGCCTCATGGAGCTGCTGCACGCCTCTCGTTTTGCAAGGATAATCAGGGCCTTACTTCGAAGCTTGGGCTCACGTTGACTTTCACTTTAGGTATAGCGCAGAGCAGGGTGAGCTTCCAACAAGGAACTGGAAACCCAAGGTTTCTTAGGAGAAAACTCATTTTCTTCTCAGAACCATGCCGGCAGTGAGGAAAACCCCGGCAACAACAATGCTTTTCAGGTAGCTTCGAGGCCGCATGAACGGAGCTTTCATAATGGGAAAAGAAGCCTTATGCCATCAGTCTCCAATTTCTAGGTTGACACGCAGCATACACGCAGGACCAGAGCTTACTGTCTCTACGCAGTGTTCTGGTACCGAAACGGTTGCTTAAGCAAAGTCCCTAGGAGTCTTGGAAAGCTTACTACCGTGAAACTAAAGCAGAACAGCGATGAAGGCCTCATGGAGCTGCTGCACGCCTCCCGTTTTGCCAGGATAATCAGGGCCTTACTTCGAGGCTAGTGCTCACATTGACTTTCACGTTTGGTATAGAGCAGAGCCGGGTGAGCTTCCAACTAGGAACTGGAAGCACAAGGTTTCTTTCGAGAAAACTCATTTTCTTCTATGTGCCATGCCGGCTGTAAGTAAAAGCACGGTAACAACAGTGCTTTTCAGGTAGCTTCGGGGCCGCATCAACGGAGCTTTCATAATGGGAAAACAAGCCTTGTGCCATCAGTCTCTAATTTCTAGGTTGACACGCAGCATACACGCAGGAGCAGAGCTTCCTGGTTCTACGCAGTGTTCTGGTACTGAAACGGTGCTGAAGCAAGTCCCCTAGGAGTGTTGAAAAGCTTACTACCTTGAAACTAAAGCAGAACAACGATGAAGGCCTCATGGAGCTGCTGCACGCCTCTCGTTTTGCAAGGATAATCAGGGCCTTACTTCGAAGCTTGGGCTCACGTTGACTTTCACTTTAGGTATAGCGCAGAGCAGGGTGAGCTTCCAACAAGGAACTGGAAACCCAAGGTTTCTTAGGAGAAAACTCATTTTCTTCTCAGAACCATGCCGGCAGTGAGGAAAACCCCGGCAACAACAATGCTTTTCAGGTAGCTTCGAGGCCGCATGAACGGAGCTTTCATAATGGCAAAAGAAGCCTTATGCCATCAGTCTCCAATTTCTAGGTTGACACGCAGCATACACGCAGGACCAGAGCTTACTGTCTCTACGCAGTGTTCTGGTACCGAAACGGTTGCTTAAGCAAAGTCCCTAGGAATGTTGGAAAGCTTACTACCATGAAACTAAAGCAGAACAGCGATGAAGGCCTCATGGAGCTGCTGCACGCCTCCCGTATTGCCAGCATAATCAGGGCCTTACTTCGAGGCTAGTGCTAACATTGACTTTCACGTTTGGTATAGAGCAGAGCCGGGTGAGCTTCCAACTAGGAACTGGAAGCACAAGGTTTCTTTCGAGAAAACTCATTTTCTTCTATGTGCCATGCCGGCTGTAAGTAAAAGCACGGTAACAACAGTGCTTTTCAGGTAGCTTCGAGGCCGCATGAATGGAGCTTTCAAAACGGGAAAACAAGCCTTGTGCCATCAGTCTCTAATTTCTAGGTTGACACGCAGCATACACGCAGGAGCAGAGCTTCCTGGTTCTACGCAGTGTTCTGGTACTGAAACGGGTGCTGAAGCAAGGCCCCTAGGAGTGTTGAAAAGCTTACTACCTTGAAACTAAAGCAGAACAACGATGAAGGCCTCATGGAGCTGCTGCACGCCTCTCGTTTTGCAAGGATAATCAGGGCCTTACTTCGAAGCTTGGGCTCACGTTGACTTTCACTTTAGGTATAGCGCAGAGCAGGGTGAGCTTCCAACAAGGAACTGGAAACCCAAGGTTTCTTAGGAGAAAACTCATTTTCTTCTCAGAACCATGCCGGCAGTGAGGAAAACCCCGGCAACAACAATGCTTTTCAGGTAGCTTCGAGGCCGCATGAACGGAGCTTTCATAATGGGAAAAGAAGCCTTATGCCATCAGTCTCCAATTTCTAGGTTGACACGCAGCATACACGCAGGACCAGAGCTTACTGTCTCTACGCAGTGTTCTGGTACCGAAACGGTTGCTTAAGCAAAGTCCCTAGGAGTCTTGGAAAGCTTACTACCGTGAAACTAAAGCAGAACAGCGATGAAGGCCTCATGGAGCTGCTGCACGCCTCCCGTTTTGCCAGGATAATCAGGGCCTTACTTCGAGGCTAGTGCTCACATTGACTTTCACGTTTGGTATAGAGCAGAGCCGGGTGAGCTTCCAACTAGGAACTGGAAGCACAAGGTTTCTTTCGAGAAAACTCATTTTCTTCTATGTGCCATGCCGGCTGTAAGTAAAAGCACGGTAACAACAGTGCTTTTCAGGTAGCTTCGGGGCCGCATCAACGGAGCTTTCATAATGGGAAAACAAGCCTTGTGCCATCAGTCTCTAATTTCTAGGTTGACACGCAGCATACACGCAGGAGCAGAGCTTCCTGGTTCTACGCAGTGTTCTGGTACTGAAACGGTGCTGAAGCAAGTCCCCTAGGAGTGTTGAAAAGCTTACTACCTTGAAACTAAAGCAGAACAACGATGAAGGCCTCATGGAGCTGCTGCACGCCTCTCGTTTTGCAAGGATAATCAGGGCCTTACTTCGAAGCTTGGGCTCACGTTGACTTTCACTTTAGGTATAGCGCAGAGCAGGGTGAGCTTCCAACAAGGAACTGGAAACCCAAGGTTTCTTAGGAGAAAACTCATTTTCTTCTCAGAACCATGCCGGCAGTGAGGAAAACCCCGGCAACAACAATGCTTTTCAGGTAGCTTCGAGGCCGCATGAACGGAGCTTTCATAATGGCAAAAGAAGCCTTATGCCATCAGTCTCCAATTTCTAGGTTGACACGCAGCATACACGCAGGACCAGAGCTTACTGTCTCTACGCAGTGTTCTGGTACCGAAACGGTTGCTTAAGCAAAGTCCCTAGGAATGTTGGAAAGCTTACTACCATGAAACTAAAGCAGAACAGCGATGAAGGCCTCATGGAGCTGCTGCACGCCTCCCGTATTGCCAGCATAATCAGGGCCTTACTTCGAGGCTAGTGCTAACATTGACTTTCACGTTTGGTATAGAGCAGAGCCGGGTGAGCTTCCAACTAGGAACTGGAAGCACAAGGTTTCTTTCGAGAAAACTCATTTTCTTCTATGTGCCATGCCGGCTGTAAGTAAAAGCACGGTAACAACAGTGCTTTTCAGGTAGCTTCGAGGCCGCATGAATGGAGCTTTCAAAACGGGAAAACAAGCCTTGTGCCATCAGTCTCTAATTTCTAGGTTGACACGCAGCATACACGCAGGAGCAGAGCTTCCTGGTTCTACGCAGTGTTCTGGTACTGAAACGGGTGCTGAAGCAAGGCCCCTAGGAGTGTTGAAAAGCTTACTACCTTGAAACTAAAGCAGAACAACGATGAAGGCCTCATGGAGCTGCTGCACGCCTCTCGTTTTGCAAGGATAATCAGGGCCTTACTTCGAAGCTTGGGCTCACGTTGACTTTCACTTTAGGTATAGCGCAGAGCAGGGTGAGCTTCCAACAAGGAACTGGAAACCCAAGGTTTCTTAGGAGAAAACTCATTTTCTTCTCAGAACCATGCCGGCAGTGAGGAAAACCCCGGCAACAACAATGCTTTTCAGGTAGCTTCGAGGCCGCATGAACGGAGCTTTCATAATGGCAAAAGAAGCCTTATGCCATCAGTCTCCAATTTCTAGGTTGACACGCAGCATACACGCAGGACCAGAGCTTACTGTCTCTACGCAGTGTTCTGGTACCGAAACGGTTGCTTAAGCAAAGTCCCTAGGAGTCTTGGAAAGCTTACTACCGTGAAACTAAAGCAGAACAGCGATGAAGGCCTCATGGAGCTGCTGCACGCCTCCCGTTTTGCCAGGATAATCAGGGCCTTACTTCGAGGCTAGTGCTCACATTGACTTTCACGTTTGGTATAGAGCAGAGCCGGGTGAGCTTCCAACTAGGAACTGGAAGCACAAGGTTTCTTTCGAGAAAACTCATTTTCTTCTATGTGCCATGCCGGCTGTAAGTAAAAGCACGGTAACAACAGTGCTTTTCAGGTAGCTTCGGGGCCGCATCAACGGAGCTTTCATAATGGGAAAACTAGCCTTGTGCCGTCAGCCTCTAATTTCTAGGTTGACACGCAGCATACACGCAGGAGCAGAACTTCCTGGTTCTACGCAGTGTTCTGGTACTGAAACGGGTGCTGAAGCAAGGCCCCTAGGAGTGTTGAAAAGCTTACTACCTTGAAACTAAAGCAGAACAACGATGAAGGCCTCATGGAGCTGCTGCACGCCTCTCGTTTTGCAAGGATAATCAGGGCCTTACTTCGAAGCTTGGGCTCACGTTGACTTTCACTTTAGGTATAGCGCAGAGCAGGGTGAGCTTCCAACAAGGAACTGGAAACCCAAGGTTTCTTAGGAGAAAACTCATTTTCTTCTCAGAACCATGCCGGCAGTGAGGAAAACCCCGGCAACAACAATGCTTTTCAGGTAGCTTCGAGGCCGCATGAACGGAGCTTTCATAATGGCAAAAGAAGCCTTATGCCATCAGTCTCCAATTTCTAGGTTGACACGCAGCATACACGCAGGACCAGAGCTTACTGTCTCTACGCAGTGTTCTGGTACCGAAACGGTTACTTAAGCAAAGTCCCTAGGAATGTTGGAAAGCTACTACCGTGAAACTAAAGCAGAACAGCGATGAAGGCCTCATGGAGCTGCTGCACGCCTCCCGTTTTGCCAGCATAATCAGGGCCTTACTTCGAGGCTAGTGCTCACATTGACTTTCACGTTTGGTATAGAGCAGAGCCGGGTGAGCTTCCAACTAGGAACTGGAAGCACAAGGTTTCTTTCGAGAAAACTCATTTTCTTCTATGTGCCATGCCGGCTGTAAGTAAAAGCACGGTAACAACAGTGCTTTTCAGGTAGCTTCGAGGCCGCATGAATGGAGCTTTCAAAACGGGAAAACAAGCCTTGTGCCATCAGTCTCTAATTTCTAGGTTGACACGCAGCATACACGCAGGAGCAGAGCTTCCTGGTTCTACGCAGTGTTCTGGTACTGAAACGGGTGCTGAAGCAAGGCCCCTAGGAGTGTTGAAAAGCTTACTACCTTGAAACTAAAGCAGAACAACGATGAAGGCCTCATGGAGCTGCTGCACGCCTCTCGTTTTGCAAGGATAATCAGGGCCTTACTTCGAAGCTTGGGCTCACGTTGACTTTCACTTTAGGTATAGCGCAGAGCAGGGTGAGCTTCCAACAAGGAACTGGAAACCCAAGGTTTCTTAGGAGAAAACTCATTTTCTTCTCAGAACCATGCTGGCAGTGAGGAAAACCCCGGCAACAACAATGCTTTTCAGGTAGCTTCGAGGCTGCATGAACGGAGCTTTCATAATGGGAAAAGAAGCCTTATGCCATCAGTCTCCAATTTCTAGGTTGACACGCAGCATACACGCAGGACCAGAGCTTACTGTCTCTACGCAGTGTTCTGGTACCGAAACGGTTGCTTAAGCAAAGTCCCTAGGAGTCTTGGAAAGCTTACTACCGTGAAACTAAAGCAGAACAGCGATGAAGGCCTCATGGAGGTGCTGCACGCCTCCCGTTTTGCCAGGATAATCAGGGCCTTACTTCGAGGCTAGTGCTCACATTGACTTTCACGTTTGGTATAGAGCAGAGCCGGGTGAGCTTCCAACTAGGAACTGGAAGCACAAGGTTTCTTTCGAGAAAACTCATTTTATTCTATGTGCCATGCCGGCTGTAAGTAAAAGCACGGTAACAACAGTGCTTTTCAGGTAGCTTCGGGGCCGCATCAACGGAGCTTTCATAATGGGAAAACAAGCCTTGTGCCATCAGTCTCTAATTTCTAGGTTGACACGCAGCATACACGCAGGAGCAGAGCTTCCTGGTTCTACGCAGTGTTCTGGTACTGAAACGGGTGCTGAAGCAAGGCCCCTAGGAGTGTTGAAAAGCTTACTACCTTGAAACTAAAGCAGAACAACGATGAAGGCCTCATGGAGCTGCTGCACGCCTCTCGTTTTGCAAGGATAATCAGGGCCTTACTTCGAAGCTTGGGCTCACGTTGACTTTCACTTTAGGTATAGCGCAGAGCAGGGTGAGCTTCCAACAAGGAACTGGAAACCCAAGGTTTCTTAGGAGAAAACTCATTTTCTTCTCAGAACCATGCCGGCAGTGAGGAAAACCCCGGCAACAACAATGCTTTTCAGGTAGCTTCGAGGCCGCATGAACGGAGCTTTCATAATGGCAAAAGAAGCCTTATGCCATCAGTCTCCAATTTCTAGGTTGACACGCATCATACACGCAGGACCAGAGCTTACTGTCTCTACGCAGTGTTCTGGTACCGAAACGGTTGCTTAAGCAAAGTCCCTAGGAATGTTGGAAAGCTTACTACCGTGAAACTAAAGCAGAACAGCGATGAAGGCCTCATGGAGCTGCTGCACGCCTCCCGTATTGCCAGCATAATCAGGGCCTTACTTCGAGGCTAGTGCTAACATTGACTTTCACGTTTGGTATAGAGCAGAGCCGGGTGAGCTTCCAACTAGGAACTGGAAGCACAAGGTTTCTTTCGAGAAAACTCATTTTCTTCTATGTGCCATGCCGGCTGTAAGTAAAAGCACGGTAACAACAGTGCTTTTCAGGTAGCTTCGAGGCCGCATGAATGGAGCTTTCAAAACGGGAAAACAAGCCTTGTGCCATCAGTCTCTAATTTCTAGGTTGACACGCAGCATACACGCAGGAGCAGAGCTTCCTGGTTCTACGCAGTGTTCTGGTACTGAAACGGGTGCTGAAGCAAGGCCCCTAGGAGTGTTGAAAAGCTTACTACCTTGAAACTAAAGCAGAACAACGATGAAGGCCTCATGGAGCTGCTGCACGCCTCTCGTTTTGCAAGGATAATCAGGGCCTTACTTCGAAGCTTGGGCTCACGTTGACTTTCACTTTAGGTATAGCGCAGAGCAGGGTGAGCTTCCAACAAGGAACTGGAAACCCAAGGTTTCTTAGGAGAAAACTCATTTTCTTCTCAAAACCATGCCGGCAGTGAGGAAAACCCCGGCAACAACAATGCTTTTCAGGTAGCTTCGAGGCCGCATGAACGGAGCTTTCATAATGGCAAAAGAAGCCTTATGCCATCAGTCTCCAATTTCTAGGTTGACACGCAGCATACACGCAGGACCAGAGCTTACTGTCTCTACGCAGTGTTCTGGTACCGAAACGGTTGCTTAAGCAAAGTTCCTAGGAGTCTTGGAAAGCTTACTACCGTGAAACTAAAGCAGAACAGCGATGAAGGCCTCATGGAGCTGCTGCACGCCTCCCGTTTTGCCAGGATAATCAGGGCCTTACTTCGAGGCTAGTGCTCACATTGACTTTCACGTTTGGTATAGAGCAGAGCCGGGTGAGCTTCCAACTAGGAACTGGAAGCACAAGGTTTCTTTCGAGAAAACTCATTTTCTTCTATGTGCCATGCCGGCTGTAAGTAAAAGCACGGTAACAACAGTGCTTTTCAGGTAGCTTCGGGGCCGCATCAACGGAGCTTTCATAATGGGAAAACTAGCCTTGTGCCGTCAGCCTCTAATTTCTAGCTTGACACGCAGCATACACGCAGGAGCAGAGCTTCCTGGTTCTACGCAGTGTTCTGGTACTGAAACGGGTGCTGAAGCAAGGCCCTTAGGAGTGTTGAAAAGCTTACTACCTTGAAACTAAAGCAGAAAACGATGAAGGTCTCATGGAGCTGCTGCACGCCTCTCGTTTTGCAAGGATAATCAGGGCCTTACTTCGAAGCTTGGGCTCACGTTGACTTTCACTTTAGGTATAGCGCAGAACAGGGTGAGCTTCCAACAAAGAACTGGAAACCCAAGGTTTCTTAGGAGAAAACTCATTTTCTCCTCAGAACCATGCCGGCAGTGAGGAAAACCCCGGCAACAACAATGCTTTTCAGGTAGCTTCGAGGCCGCATGAACGGAGCTTTCATAATGGGAAAAGAAGCCTTATGCCATCAGTCTCCAATTTCTAGGTTGACTCGCAGCATACACGCAGGACCAGAGCTTACTGTCTCTACGCAGTGTTCTGGTACCGAAACGGTTGCTTAAGCAAAGTCCCTAGGAATGTTGGAAAGCTACTACCGTGAAACTAAAGCAGAACAGCGATGAAGGCCTCATGGAGCTGCTGCACGCCTCCCGTTTTGCCAGCATAATCAGGGCCTTACTTCGAGGCTAGTGCTCACATTGACTTTCACGTTTGGTATAGAGCAGAGCCGGGTGAGCTTCCAACTAGGAACTGGAAGCACAAGGTTTCTTTCGAGAAAACTCATTTTCTTCTATGAACCATGCCGGCTGTAAGTAAAAGCACGGTAACTACAGTGCTTTTCAGGTAGCTTCGGGGCCGCATGAATGGAGCTTTCAAAACGGGAAAACAAGCCTTGTGCCATCAGTCTCTAATTTCTAGGTTGACACGCAGCATACACGCAGGAGCAGAGCTTCCTGGTTCTACGCAGTGTTCTGGTACTGAAACGGGTGCTGAAGCAAGGCCCCTAGGAGTGTTGAAAAGCTTACTACCTTGAAACTAAAGCAGAACAACGATGAAGGCCTCATGGAGCTGCTGCACGCCTCTCGTTTTGCAAGGATAATCAGGGCCTTACTTCGAAGCTTGGGCTCACGTTGACTTTCACTTTAGGTATAGCGCAGAGCAGGGTGAGCTTCCAACAAGGAACTGGAAACCCAAGGTTTCTTAGGAGAAAACTCATTTTCTTCTCAGAACCATGCCGGCAGTGAGGAAAACCCCGGCAACAACAATGCTTTTCAGGTAGCTTCGAGGCCGCATGAACGGAGCTTTCATAATGGCAAAAGAAGCCTTATGCCATCAGTCTCCAATTTCTAGGTTGACACGCAGCATACACGCAGGACCAGAGCTTACTGTCTCTACGCAGTGTTCTGGTACCGAAACGGTTGCTTAAGCAAAGTCCCTAGGAATGTTGGAAAGCTTACTACCGTGAAACTACAGCAGAACAGCGATGAAGGCCTCATGGAGCTGCTGCACGCCTCCCGTATTGCCAGCATAATCAGGGCCTTACTTCGAGGCTAGTGCTAACATTGACTTTCACGTTTGGTATAGAGCAGAGCCGGGTGAGCTTCCAACTAGGAACTGGAAGCACAAGGTTTCTTTCGAGAAAACTCATTTTCTTCTATGTGCCATGCCGGCTGTAAGTAAAAGCACGGTAACAACAGTGCTTTTCAGGTAGCTTCGAGGCCGCATGAATGGAGCTTTCAAAACGGGAAAACAAGCCTTGTGCCATCAGTCTCTAATTTCTAGGTTGACACGCAGCATACACGCAGGAGCAGAGCTTCCTGGTTCTACGCAGTGTTCTGGTACTGAAACGGGTGCTGAAGCAAGGCCCCTAGGAGTGTTGAAAAGCTTACTACCTTGAAACTAAAGCAGAACAACGATGAAGGCCTCATGGAGCTGCTGCACGCCTCTCGTTTTGCAAGGATAATCAGGGCCTTACTTCGAAGCTTGGGCTCACGTTGACTTTCACTTTAGGTATAGCGCAGAGCAGGGTGAGCTTCCAACAAGGAACTGGAAACCCAAGGTTTCTTAGGAGAAAACTCATTTTCTTCTCAAAACCATGCCGGCAGTGAGGAAAACCCCGGCAACAACAATGCTTTTCAGGTAGCTTCGAGGCCGCATGAACGGAGCTTTCATAATGGCAAAAGAAGCCTTATGCCATCAGTCTCCAATTTCTAGGTTGACACGCAGCATACACGCAGGACCAGAGCTTACTGTCTCTACGCAGTGTTCTGGTACCGAAACGGTTGCTTAAGCAAAGTTCCTAGGAGTCTTGGAAAGCTTACTACCGTGAAACTAAAGCAGAACAGCGATGAAGGCCTCATGGAGCTGCTGCACGCCTCCCGTTTTGCCAGGATAATCAGGGCCTTACTTCGAGGCTAGTGCTCACATTGACTTTCACGTTTGGTATAGAGCAGAGCCGGGTGAGCTTCCAACTAGGAACTGGAAGCACAAGGTTTCTTTCGAGAAAACTCATTTTCTTCTATGTGCCATGCCGGCTGTAAGTAAAAGCACGGTAACAACAGTGCTTTTCAGGTAGCTTCGGGGCCGCATCAACGGAGCTTTCATAATGGGAAAACTAGCCTTGTGCCGTCAGCCTCTAATTTCTAGCTTGACACGCAGCATACACGCAGGAGCAGAGCTTCCTGGTTCTACGCAGTGTTCTGGTACTGAAACGGGTGCTGAAGCAAGGCCCTTAGGAGTGTTGAAAAGCTTACTACCTTGAAACTAAAGCAGAAAACGATGAAGGTCTCATGGAGCTGCTGCACGCCTCTCGTTTTGCAAGGATAATCAGGGCCTTACTTCGAAGCTTGGGCTCACGTTGACTTTCACTTTAGGTATAGCGCAGAACAGGGTGAGCTTCCAACAAAGAACTGGAAACCCAAGGTTTCTTAGGAGAAAACTCATTTTCTCCTCAGAACCATGCCGGCAGTGAGGAAAACCCCGGCAACAACAATGCTTTTCAGGTAGCTTCGAGGCCGCATGAACGGAGCTTTCATAATGGGAAAAGAAGCCTTATGCCATCAGTCTCCAATTTCTAGGTTGACTCGCAGCATACACGCAGGACCAGAGCTTACTGTCTCTACGCAGTGTTCTGGTACCGAAACGGTTGCTTAAGCAAAGTCCCTAGGAATGTTGGAAAGCTACTACCGTGAAACTAAAGCAGAACAGCGATGAAGGCCTCATGGAGCTGCTGCACGCCTCCCGTTTTGCCAGCATAATCAGGGCCTTACTTCGAGGCTAGTGCTCACATTGACTTTCACGTTTGGTATAGAGCAGAGCCGGGTGAGCTTCCAACTAGGAACTGGAAGCACAAGGTTTCTTTCGAGAAAACTCATTTTCTTCTATGAACCATGCCGGCTGTAAGTAAAAGCACGGTAACTACAGTGCTTTTCAGGTAGCTTCGGGGCCGCATGAATGGAGCTTTCAAAACGGGAAAACAAGCCTTGTGCCATCAGTCTCTAATTTCTAGGTTGACACGCAGCATACACGCAGGAGCAGAGCTTCCTGGTTCTACGCAGTGTTCTGGTACTGAAACGGGTGCTGAAGCAAGGCCCCTAGGAGTGTTGAAAAGCTTACTACCTTGAAACTAAAGCAGAACAACGATGAAGGCCTCATGGAGCTGCTGCACGCCTCTCGTTTTGCAAGGATAATCAGGGCCTTACTTCGAAGCTTGGGCTCACGTTGACTTTCACTTTAGGTATAGCGCAGAGCAGGGTGAGCTTCCAACAAGGAACTGGAAACCCAAGGTTTCTTAGGAGAAAACTCATTTTCTTCTCAGAACCATGCTGGCAGTGAGGAAAACCCCGGCAACAACAATGCTTTTCAGGTAGCTTCGAGGCCGCATGAACGGAGCTTTCATAATGGGAAAAGAAGCCTTATGCCATCAGTCTCCAATTTCTAGGTTGACACGCAGCATACACGCAGGACCAGAGCTTACTGTCTCTACGCAGTGTTCTGGTACCGAAACGGTTGCTTAAGCAAAGTCCCTAGGAGTCTTGGAAAGCTTACTACCGTGAAACTAAAGCAGAACAGCGATGAAGGCCTCATGGAGCTGCTGCACGCCTCCCGTTTTGCCAGGATAATCAGGGCCTTACTTCGAGTCTAGTGCTCACATTGACTTTCACGTTTGGTATAGAGCAGAGCCGGGTGAGCTTCCAACTAGGAACTGGAAGCACAAGGTTTCTTTCGAGAAAACTCATTTTCTTCTATGTGCCATGCCGGCTGTAAGTAAAAGCACGGTAACAACAGTGCTTTTCAGGTAGCTTCGGGGCCGCATGAATGGAGCTTTCAAAACGGGAAAACAAGCCTTGTGCCATCAGTCTCTAATTTCTAGGTTGACACGCAGCATACACGCAGGAGCAGAGCTTCCTGGTTCTACGCAGTGTTCTGGTACCGAAACGGGTGCTGAAGCAAGGCCCCTAGGAGTGTTGAAAAGCTTACTACCTTGAAACTAAAGCAGAACAGCGATGAAGGCCTCATGGAGCTGCTGCACGCCTCCCGTTTTGCCAGGATAATCAGGGCCTTACTTCGAGGCTAGTGCTCACATTGACTTTCACGTTTGGTATAGAGCAGAGCCGGGTGAGCTTCCAACTAGGAAGTGGAAGCACAAGGTTTCTTTCGAGAAAACTCATTTTCTTCTATGTGCCATGCCGGCTGTAAGTAAAAGCACGGTAACAACAGTGCTTTTCAGGTAGCTTCGGGGCCGCATCAACGGAGCTTTCATAATGGGAAAACTAGCCTTGTGCCGTCAGCCTCTAATTTCTAGGTTGACACGCAGCATACACGCAGGAGCAGAACTTCCTGGTTCTACGCAGTGTTCTGGTACTGAAACGGGTGCTGAAGCAAGGCCCCTAGGAGTGTTGAAAAGCTTACTACCTTGAAACTAAAGCAGAACAACGATGAAGGCCTCATGGAGCTGCTGCACGCCTCTCGTTTTGCAAGGATAATCAGGGCCTTACTTCGAAGCTTGGGCTCACGTTGACTTTCACTTTAGGTATAGCGCAGAGCAGGGTGAGCTTCCAACAAGGAACTGGCAACCCAAGGTTTCTTAGGAGAAAACTCATTTTCTTCTCAGAACCATGCCGGCAGTGAGGAAAACCCCGGCAACAACAATGCTTTTCAGGTAGCTTCGAGGCCGCATGAACGGAGCTTTCATAATGGCAAAAGAAGCCTTATGCCATCAGTCTCCAATTTCTAGGTTGACTCGCAGCATACACGCAGGACCAGAGCTTACTGTCTCTACGCAGTGTTCTGGTACCGAAACGGTTGCTTAAGCAAAGTCCCTAGGAATGTTGGAAAGCTACTACCGTGAAACTAAAGCAGAACAGCGATGAAGGCCTCATGGAGCTGCTGCACGCCTCCCGTTTTGCCAGCATAATCAGGGCCTTACTTCGAGGCTAGTGCTCACATTGACTTTCACGTTTGGTATAGAGCAGAGCCGGGTGAGCTTCCAACTAGGAACTGGAAGCACAAGGTTTCTTTCGAGAAAACTCATTTTCTTCTATGAACCATGCCAGCTGTAAGTAAAAGCACGGTAACTACAGTGCTTTTCAGGTAGCTTCGGGGCCGCATGAATGGAGCTTTCAAAACGGGAAAACAAGCCTTGTGCCATCAGTCTCTAATTTCTAGGTTGACACGCAGCATACACGCAGGAGCAGAGCTTCCTGGTTCTACGCAGTGTTCTGGTACCGAAACGGGTGCTGAAGCAAGGCCCCTAGGAGTGTTGAAAAGCTTACTACCTTGAAACTAAAGCAGAACAACGATGAAGGCCTCATGGAGCTGCTGCACGCCTCTCGTTTTGCAAGGATAATCAGGGCCTTACTTCGAAGCTTGGGCTCACGTTGACTTTCACTTTAGGTATAGCGCAGAGCAGGGTGAGCTTCCAACAAAGAACTGGCAACCCAAGGTTTCTTAGGAGAAAACTCATTTTCTCCTCAGAACCATGCCGGCAGTGAGGAAAACCCCGGCAACAACAATGCTTTTCAGGTAGCTTCGAGGCCGCATGAACGGAGCTTTCATAATGGCAAAAGAAGCCTTATGCCATCAGTCTCCAATTTCTAGGTTGACTCGCAGCATACACGCAGGACCAGAGCTTACTGTCTCTACGCAGTGTTCTGGTACCGAAACGGTTGCTTAAGCAAAGTCCCTAGGAGTCTTGGAAAGCTTACTACCGTGAAACTAAAGCAGAAAAGCGATGAAGGCCTCATGGAGCTGCTGCACGCCTCCCGTTTTGCCAGGATAATCAGGGCCTTACTTCGAGGCTAGTGCTCACATTGACTTTCACGTTTGGTATAGAGCAGAGCCGGGTGAGCTTCCAACTAGGAACTGGAAGCACAAGGTTTCTTTCGAGAAAACTCATTTTCTTCTATGTGCCATGCCGGCTGTAGTAAAAGCACGGTAACAACAGTGCTTTTCAGGTAGCTTCGGGGCCGCATCAACGGAGCTTTCATAATGGGAAAACTAGCCTTGTGCCGTCAGCCTCTAATTTCTAGGTTGACACGCAGCATACACGCAGGAGCAGAACTTCCTGGTTCTACGCAGTGTTCTGGTACTGAAACGGGTGCTGAAGCAAGGCCCCTAGGAGTGTTGAAAAGCTTACTACCTTGAAACTAAAGCAGAACAACGATGAAGGCCTCATGGAGCTGCTGCACGCCTCTCGTTTTGCAAGGATAATCAGGGCCTTACTTCGAAGCTTGGGCTCACGTTGACTTTCACTTTAGGTATAGCGCAGAGCAGGGTGAGCTTCCAACAAGGAACTGGAAACCCAAGGTTTCTTAGGAGAAAACTCATTTTCTTCTCAGAACCATGCCGGCAGTGAGGAAAACCCTGGCAACAACAATGCTTTTCAGGTAGCTTCGAGGCCGCTTGAACGGAGCTTTCATAATGGCAAAAGAAGCCTTATGCCATCAGTCTCCAATTTCTAGGTTGACACGCAGCATACACGCAGGACCAGAGCTTACTGTCTCTACGCAGTGTTCTGGTACCGAAACGGTTGCTTAAGCAAAGTCCCTAGGAATGTTGGAAAGCTTACTACCGTGAAACTAAAGCAGAACAGCGATGAAGGCCTCATGGAGCTGCTGCACGCCTCCCGTATTGCCAGCATAATCAGGGCCTTACTTCGAGGCTAGTGCTCACATTGACTTTCACGTTTGGTATAGAGCAGAGCCGGGTGAGCTTCCAACTAGGAACTGGAAGCACAAGGTTTCTTTCGAGAAAACTCATTTTCTTCTATGTGCCATGCCGGCTGTAAGTAAAAGCACGGTAACAACAGTGCTTTTCAGGTAGCTTCGAGGCCGCATGAATGGAGCTTTCAAAACGGGAAAACAAGCCTTGTGCCATCAGTCTCTAATTTCTAGGTTGACACGCAGCATACACGCAGGAGCAGAGCTTCCTGGTTCTACGCAGTGTTCTGGTACTGAAACGGGTGCTGAAGCAAGGCCCCTAGGAGTGTTGAAAAGCTTACTACCTTGAAACTAAAGCAGAACAACGATGAAGGCCTCATGGAGCTGCTGCACGCCTCTCGTTTTGCAAGGATAATCAGGGCCTTACTTCGAAGCTTGGGCTCACGTTGACTTTCACTTTAGGTATAGAGCAGAGCAGGGTGAGCTTCCAACAAGGAACTGGAAACCCAAGGTTTCTTAGGAGAAAACTCATTTTCTTCTCAGAACCATGCCGGCAGTGAGGAAAACCCCGGCAACAACAATCCTTTTCAGGTAGCTTCGAGGCCGCATGAACGGAGCTTTCATAATGGCAAAAGAAGCCTTATGCCATCAGTCTCCAATTTCTAGGTTGACACGCAGCATACACGCAGGACCAGAGCTTACTGTCTCTACGCAGTCTTCTGGTACCGAATCGGTTGCTTAAGCAAAGTCCCTAGGAATGTTGGAAAGCTTACTACCGTGAAACTAAAGCAGAACAGCGATGAAGGCCTCATGGAGCTGCTGCACGCCTCCCGTATTGCCAGCATAATCAGGGCCTTACTTCGAGGCTAGTGCTCACATTGACTTTCACGTTTGGTATAGAGCAGAGCCGGGTGAGCTTCCAACTAGGAACTGGAAGCAAAAGGTTTCTTTCGAGAAAACTCATTTTCTTCTATGTGCCATGCCGGCTGTAAGTAAAAGCACGGTAACAACAGTGCTTTTCAGGTAGCTTCGAGGCCGCATGAATGGAGCTTTCAAAACGGGAAAACAAGCCTTGTGCCATCAGTCTCTAATTTCTAGGTTGACACGCAGCATACACGCAGGAGCAGAGCTTTCTGGTTCTAGGCAGTGTTCTGGTACTGAAACGGGTGCTGAAGCAAGGCCCCTAGGAATGTTGAAAAGCTTACTACCTTGAAACTAAAGCAGAACAACGATGAAGGCCTCATGGAGCTGCTGCACGCCTCTCGTTTTGCAAGGATAATCAGGGCCTTACTTCGAAGCTTGGGCTCACGTTGACTTTCACTTTAGGTATAGCGCAGAGCAGGGTGAGCTTCCAACAAGGAACTGGAAACCCAAGGTTTCTTAGGAGAAAACTCATTTTCTTCTCAGAACCATGCTGGCAGTGAGGAAAACCCCGGCAACAACAATGCTTTTCAGGTAGCTTCGAGGCCGCATGAATGGAGCTTTCATAATGGGAAAAGAAGCCTTATGCCATCAGTCTCCAATTTCTAGGTTGACACGCAGCATACACGCAGGACCAGAGCTTACTGTCTCTACGCAGTGTTCTGGTACCGAAACGGTTGCTTAAGCAAAGTCCCTAGGAGTCTTGGAAAGCTTACTACCGTGAAACTAAAGCAGAACAGCGATGAAGGCCTCATGGAGCTGCTGCACGCCTCCCGTTTTGCCAGGATAATCAGGGCCTTACTTCGAGTCTAGTGCTCACATTGACTTTCACGTTTGGTATAGAGCAGAGCCGGGTGAGCTTCCAACTAGGAACTGGAAGCACAAGGTTTCTTTCGAGAAAACTCATTTTCTTCTATGTGCCATGCCGGCTGTAAGTAAAAGCACGGTAACAACAGTGCTTTTCAGGTAGCTTCGGGGCCGCATGAATGGAGCTTTCAAAACGGGAAAACAAGCCTTGTGCCATCAGTCTCTAATTTCTAGGTTGACACGCAGCATACACGCAGGAGCAGAGCTTCCTGGTTCTACGCAGTGTTCTGGTACCGAAACGGGTGCTGAAGCAAGGCCCCTAGGAGTGTTGAAAAGCTTACTACCTTGAAACTAAAGCAGAACAGCGATGAAGGCCTCATGGAGCTGCTGCACGCCTCCCGTTTTGCCAGGATAATCAGGGCCTTACTTCGAGGCTAGTGCTCACATTGACTTTCACGTTTGGTATAGAGCAGAGCCGGGTGAGCTTCCAACTAGGAACTGGAAGCACAAGGTTTCTTTCGAGAAAACTCATTTTCTTCTATGTGCCATGCCGGCTGTAAGTAAAAGCACGGTAACAACAGTGCTTTTCAGGTAGCTTCGGGGCCGCATCAACGGAGCTTTCATAATGGGAAAACTAGCCTTGTGCCGTCAGCCTCTAATTTCTAGGTTGACACGCAGCATACACGCAGGAGCAGAACTTCCTGGTTCTACGCAGTGTTCTGGTACTGAAACGGGTGCTGAAGCAAGTCCCCTAGGAGTGTTGAAAAGCTTACTACCTTGAAACTAAAGCAGAACAACGATGAAGGCCTCATGGAGCTGCTGCACGCCTCTCGTTTTGCAAGGATAATCAGGGCCTTACTTCGAAGCTTGGGCTCACGTTGACTTTCACTTTAGGTATAGCGCAGAGCAGGGTGAGCTTCCAACAAGGAACTGGCAACCCAAGGTTTCTTAGGAGAAAACTCATTTTCTCCTCAGAACCATGCCGGCAGTGAGGAAAACCCCGGCAACAACAATGCTTTTCAGGTAGCTTCGAGGCCGCATGAACGGAGCTTTCATAATGGCAAAAGAAGCCTTATGCCATCAGTCTCCAATTTCTAGGTTGACTCGCAGCATACACGCAGGACCAGAGCTTACTGTCTCTACGCAGTGTTCTGGTACCGAAACGGTTGCTTAAGCAAAGTCCCTAGGAATGTTGGAAAGCTACTACCGTGAAACTAAAGCAGAACAGCGATGAAGGCCTCATGGAGCTGCTGCACGCCTCCCGTTTTGCCAGCATAATCAGGGCCTTACTTCGAGGCTAGTGCTCACATTGACTTTCACGTTTGGTATAGAGCAGAGCCGGGTGAGCTTCCAACTAGGAACTGGAAGCACAAGGTTTCTTTCGAGAAAACTCATTTTCTTCTATGAACCATGCCAGCTGTAAGTAAAAGCACGGTAACTACAGTGCTTTTCAGGTAGCTTCGGGGCCGCATGAATGGAGCTTTCAAAACGGGAAAACAAGCCTTGTGCCATCAGTCTCTAATTTCTAGGTTGACACGCAGCATACACGCAGGAGCAGAGCTTCCTGGTTCTACGCAGTGTTCTGGTACCGAAACGGGTGCTGAAGCAAGGCCCCTAGGAGTGTTGAAAAGCTTACTACCTTGAAACTAAAGCAGAACAACGATGAAGGCCTCATGGAGCTGCTGCACGCCTCTCGTTTTGCAAGGATAATCAGGGCCTTACTTCGAAGCTTGGGCTCACGTTGACTTTCACTTTAGGTATAGCGCAGAGCAGGGTGAGCTTCCAACAAAGAACTGGCAACCCAAGGTTTCTTAGGAGAAAACTCATTTTCTCCTCAGAACCATGCCGGCAGTGAGGAAAACCCCGGCAACAACAATGCTTTTCAGGTAGCTTCGAGGCCGCATGAACGGAGCTTTCATAATGGCAAAAGAAGCCTTATGCCATCAGTCTCCAATTTCTAGGTTGACTCGCAGCATACACGCAGGACCAGAGCTTACTGTCTCTACGCAGTGTTCTGGTACCGAAACGGTTGCTTAAGCAAAGTCCCTAGGAGTCTTGGAAAGCTTACTACCGTGAAACTAAAGCAGAACAGCGATGAAGGCCTCATGGAGCTGCTGCACGCCTCCCGTTTTGCCAGGATAATCAGGGCCTTACTTCGAGGCTAGTGCTCACATTGACTTTCACGTTTGGTATAGAGCAGAGCCGGGTGAGCTTCCAACTAGGAACTGGAAGCACAAGGTTTCTTTCGAGAAAACTCATTTTCTTCTATGTGCCATGCCGGCTGTAGTAAAAGCACGGTAACAACAGTGCTTTTCAGGTAGCTTCGGGGCCGCATCAACGGAGCTTTCATAATGGGAAAACTAGCCTTGTGCCGTCAGCCTCTAATTTCTAGGTTGACACGCAGCATACACGCAGGAGCAGAACTTCCTGGTTCTACGCAGTGTTCTGGTACTGAAACGGGTGCTGAAGCAAGGCCCCTAGGAGTGTTGAAAAGCTTACTACCTTGAAACTAAAGCAGAACAACGATGAAGGCCTCATGGAGCTGCTGCACGCCTCTCGTTTTGCAAGGATAATCAGGGCCTTACTTCGAAGCTTGGGCTCACGTTGACTTTCACTTTAGGTATAGCGCAGAGCAGGGTGAGCTTCCAACAAGGAACTGGAAACCCAAGGTTTCTTAGGAGAAAACTCATTTCCTTCTCAGAACCATGCCGGCAGTGAGGAAAACCCCGGCAACAACAATGCTTTTCAGGTAGCTTCGAGGCCGCTTGAACGGAGCTTTCATAATGGCAAAAGAAGCCTTATGCCATCAGTCTCCAATTTCTAGGTTGACACGCAGCATACACGCAGGACCAGAGCTTACTGTCTCTACGCAGTCTTCTGGTACCGAAACGGTTGCTTAAGCAAAGTCCCTAGGAATGTTGGAAAGCTTACTACCGTGAAACTAAAGCAGAACAGCGATGAAGGCCTCATGGAGCTGCTGCACGCCTCCCGTATTGCCAGCATAATCAGGGCCTTACTTCGAGGCTAGTGCTCACATTGACTTTCACGTTTGGTATAGAGCAGAGCCGGGTGAGCTTCCAACTAGGAACTGGAAGCACAAGGTTTCTTTCGAGAAAACTCA
This sequence comes from Eubalaena glacialis, assembly GCF_028564815.1. Classification (NCBI taxonomy): domain Eukaryota; kingdom Metazoa; phylum Chordata; class Mammalia; order Artiodactyla; family Balaenidae; genus Eubalaena; species Eubalaena glacialis. Next base: position 348,642 of record NW_026871150.1, read on the forward strand.
TTTTCTTCTATGTGCCATGCCGGCTGTAAGTAAAAGCACGGTAACAACAGTGCTTTTCAGGTAGCTTCGAGGCCGCATGAATGGAGCTTTCAAAACGGGAAAACAAGCCTTGTGCCATCAGTCTCTAATTTCTAGGTTGACACGCAGCATACACGCAGGAGCAGAGCTTCCTGGTTCTACGCAGTGTTCTGGTACTGAAACGGGTGCTGAAGCAAGGCCCCTAGGAGTGTTGAAAAGCTTACTACCTTGAAACTAAAGCAGAACAACGATGAAGGCCTCATGGAGCTGCTGCACGCCTCTCGTTTTGCAAGGATAATCAGGGCCTTACTTCGAAGCTTGGGCTCACGTTGACTTTCACTTTAGGTATAGCGCAGAGCAGGGTGAGCTTCCAACAAAGAACTGGCAACCCAAGGTTTCTTAGGAGAAAACTCATTTTCTCCTCAGAACCATGCCGGCAGTGAGGAAAACCCCGGCAACAACAATGCTTTTCAGGTAGCTTCGAGGCCGCATGAACGGAGCTTTCATAATGGCAAAAGAAGCCTTATGCCAACAGTCTCCAATTTCTAGGTTGACTCGCAGCATACACTCAGGACCAGAGCTTACTGTCTCTACGCAGTGTTCTGGTACCGAAACGGTTGCTTAAGCAAAGTCCCTAGGAATGTTGGAAAGCTACTACCGTGAAACTAAAGCAGAACAGCGATGAAGGCCTCATGGAGCTGCTGCACGCCTCCCGTTTTGCCAGCATAATCAGGGCCTTACTTCGAGGCTAGTGCTCACATTGACTTTCACGTTTGGTATAGAGCAGAGCCGGGTGAGCTTCCAACTAGGAACTGGAAGCACAAGGTTTCTTTCGAGAAAACTCATTTTCTTCTATGTGCCATGCCGGCTGTAAGTAAAAGCACGGTAACAACAGTGCTTTTCAGGTAGCTTCGAGGCCGCATGAATGGAGCTTTCAAAACGGGAAAACAAGCCTTGTGCCATCAGTCTCTAATTTCTAGGTTGACACGCAGCATACACGCAGGAGCAGAGCTTCCTGGTTCTACGCAGTGTTCTGGTACTGAAACGGGTGCTGAAGCAAGGCCCCTAGGAGTGTTGAAAAGCTTACTACCTTGAAACTAAAGCAGAACAACGATGAAGGCCTCATGGAGCTGCTGCACGCCTCTCGTTTTGCAAGGATAATCAGGGCCTTACTTCGAAGCTTGGGCTCACGTTGACTTTCACTTTAGGTATAGCGCAGAGCAGGGTGAGCTTCCAACAAGGAACTGGAAACCCAAGGTTTCTTAGGAGAAAACTCATTTTCTTCTCAGAACCATGCTGGCAGTGAGGAAAACCCCGGCAACAACAATGCTTTTCAGGTAGCTTCGAGGCCGCATGAACGGAGCTTTCATAATGGGAAAAGAAGCCTTATGCCATCAGTCTCCAATTTCTAGGTTGACACGCAGCATACACGCAGGACCAGAGCTTACTGTCTCTACGCAGTGTTCTGGTACCGAAACGGTTGCTTAAGCAAAGTCCCTAGGAGTCTTGGAAAGCTTACTACCGTGAAACTAAAGCAGAACAGCGATGAAGGCCTCATGGAGCTGCTGCACGCCTCCCGTTTTGCCAGGATAATCAGGGCCTTACTTCGAGGCTAGTGCTCACATTGACTTTCACGTTTGGTATAGAGCAGAGCCGGGTGAGCTTCCAACTAGGAACTGGAAGCACAAGGTTTCTTTCGAGAAAACTCATTTTCTTCTATGTGCCATGCCGGCTGTAAGTAAAAGCACGGTAACAACAGTGCTTTTCAGGTAGCTTCGGGGCCGCATCAACGGAGCTTTCACAATGGGAAAACAAGCCTTGTGCCATCAGTCTCTAATTTCTAGGTTGACACGCAGCATACACGCAGGAGCAGAACTTCCTGGTTCTACGCAGTGTTCTGGTACTGAAACGGGTGCTGAAGCAAGGCCCCTAGGAGTGTTGAAAAGCTTACTACCTTGAAACTAAAGCAGAACAACGATGAAGGCCTCATGGAGCTGCTGCACGCCTCTCGTTTTGCAAGGATAATCAGGGCCTTACTTCGAAGCTTGGGCTCACGTTGACTTTCACTTTAGGTATAGAGCAGAGCAGGGTGAGCTTCCAACAAGGAACTGGAAACCCAAGGTTTCTTAGGAGAAAACTCATTTTCTTCTCAGAACCATGCTGGCAGTGAGGAAAACCCCGGCAACAACAATGCTTTTCAGGTAGCTTCGAGGCCGCATGAACGGAGCTTTCATAATGGCAAAAGAAGCCTTATGGCATCAGTCTCCAATTTCTAGGTTGACTCGCAGCATACACGCAGGACCAGAGCTTACTGTCTCTACGCAGTGTTCTGGTACCGAAACGGTTACTTAAGCAAAGTCCCTAGGAATGTTGGAAAGCTACTACCGTGAAACTAAAGCAGAACAGCGATGAAAGCCTCATGGAGCTGCTGCACGCCTCCCGTTTTGCCAGCATAATCAGGGCCTTACTTCGAGGCTAGTGCTCACATTGACTTTCACGTTTGGTATAGAGCAGAGCCGGGTGAGCTTCCAACTAGGAACTGGAAGCACAAGGTTTCTTTCGAGAAAACTCATTTTCTTCTATGTGCCATGCCGGCTGTAAGTAAAAGCACGGTAACAACAGTGCTTTTCAGGTAGCTTCGAGGCCGCATGAATGGAGCTTTCAAAACGGGAAAACAAGCCTTGTGCCATCAGTCTCTAATTTCTAGGTTGACACGCAGCATACACGCAGGAGCAGAGCTTCCTGGTTCTACGCAGTGTTCTGGTACTGAAACGGGTGCTGAAGCAAGGCCCCTAGGAGTGTTGAAAAGCTTACTACCTTGAAACTAAAGCAGAACAACGATGAAGGCCTCATGGAGCTGCTGCACGCCTCTCGTTTTGCAAGGATAATCAGGGCCTTACTTCGAAGCTTGGGCTCACGTTGACTTTCACTTTAGGTATAGCGCAGAGCAGGGTGAGCTTCCAACAAGGAACTGGAAACCCAAGGTTTCTTAGGAGAAAACTCATTTTCTTCTCAGAACCATGCCGGCAGTGAGGAAAACCCCGGCAACAACAATGCTTTTCAGGTAGCTTCGAGGCCGCATGAACGGAGCTTTCATAATGGGAAAAGAAGCCTTATGCCATCAGTCTCCAATTTCTAGGTTGACACGCAGCATACACGCAGGACCAGAGCTTACTGTCTCTACGCAGTGTTCTGGTACCGAAACGGTTGCTTAAGCAAAGTCCCTAGGAGTCTTGGAAAGCTTACTACCGTGAAACTAAAGCAGAACAGCGATGAAGGCCTCATGGAGCTGCTGCACGCCTCCCGTTTTGCCAGGATAATCAGGGCCTTACTTCGAGGCTAGTGCTCACATTGACTTTCACGTTTGGTATAGAGCAGAGCCGGGTGAGCTTCCAACTAGGAACTGGAAGCACAAGGTTTCTTTCGAGAAAACTCATTTTCTTCTATGTGCCATGCCGGCTGTAAGTAAAAGCACGGTAACAACAGTGCTTTTCAGGTAGCTTCGGGGCCGCATCAACGGAGCTTTCATAATGGGAAAACAAGCCTTGTGCCATCAGTCTCTAATTTCTAGGTTGACACGCAGCATACACGCAGGAGCAGAGCTTCCTGGTTCTACGCAGTGTTCTGGTACTGAAACGGTGCTGAAGCAAGTCCCCTAGGAGTGTTGAAAAGCTTACTACCTTGAAACTAAAGCAGAACAACGATGAAGGCCTCATGGAGCTGCTGCACGCCTCTCGTTTTGCAAGGATAATCAGGGCCTTACTTCGAAGCTTGGGCTCACGTTGACTTTCACTTTAGGTATAGCGCAGAGCAGGGTGAGCTTCCAACAAGGAACTGGAAACCCAAGGTTTCTTAGGAGAAAACTCATTTTCTTCTCAGAACCATGCCGGCAGTGAGGAAAACCCCGGCAACAACAATGCTTTTCAGGTAGCTTCGAGGCCGCATGAACGGAGCTTTCATAATGGCAAAAGAAGCCTTATGCCATCAGTCTCCAATTTCTAGGTTGACACGCAGCATACACGCAGGACCAGAGCTTACTGTCTCTACGCAGTGTTCTGGTACCGAAACGGTTGCTTAAGCAAAGTCCCTAGGAATGTTGGAAAGCTTACTACCATGAAACTAAAGCAGAACAGCGATGAAGGCCTCATGGAGCTGCTGCACGCCTCCCGTATTGCCAGCATAATCAGGGCCTTACTTCGAGGCTAGTGCTAACATTGACTTTCACGTTTGGTATAGAGCAGAGCCGGGTGAGCTTCCAACTAGGAACTGGAAGCACAAGGTTTCTTTCGAGAAAACTCATTTTCTTCTATGTGCCATGCCGGCTGTAAGCAAAAGCACGGTAACAACAGTGCTTTTCAGGTAGCTTCGAGGCCGCATGAATGGAGCTTTCAAAACGGGAAAACAAGCCTTGTGCCATCACTCTCTAATTTCTAGGTTGACACGCAGCATACACGCAGGAGCAGAGCTTCCTGGTTCTACGCAGTGTTCTGGTACTGAAACGGGTGCTGAAGCAAGGCCCCTAGGAGTGTTGAAAAGCTTACTACCTTGAAACTAAAGCAGAACAACGATGAAGGCCTCATGGAGCTGCTGCACGCCTCTCGTTTTGCAAGGATAATCAGGGCCTTACTTCGAAGCTTGGGCTCACGTTGACTTTCACTTTAGGTATAGCGCAGAGCAGGGTGAGCTTCCAACAAGGAACTGGAAACCCAAGGTTTCTTAGGAGAAAACTCATTTTCTTCTCAGAACCATGCCGGCAGTGAGGAAAACCCCGGCAACAACAATGCTTTTCAGGTAGCTTCGAGGCCGCATGAACGGAGCTTTCATAATGGCAAAAGAAGCCTTATGCCATCAGTCTCCAATTTCTAGGTTGACACGCAGCATACACGCAGGACCAGAGCTTACTGTCTCTACGCAGTGTTCTGGTACCGAAACGGTTGCTTAAGCAAAGTCCCTAGGAGTCTTGGAAAGCTTACTACCGTGAAACTAAAGCAGAACAGCGATGAAGGCCTCATGGAGCTGCTGCACGCCTCCCGTTTTGCCAGGATAATCAGGGCCTTACTTCGAGGCTAGTGCTCACATTGACTTTCACGTTTGGTATAGAGCAGAGCATGGTGAGCTTCCAACTAGGAACTGGAAGCACAAGGTTTCTTTCGAGAAAACTCATTTTCTTCTATGTGCCATGCCGGCTGTAAGTAAAAGCACGGTAACAACAGTGCTTTTCAGGTAGCTTCGGGGCCTCATCAACGGAGCTTTCATAATGGGAAAACTAGCCTTGTGCCGTCAGCCTCTAATTTCTAGGTTGACACGCAGCATACACGCAGGAGCAGAACTTCCTGGTTCTACGCAGTGTTCTGGTACTGAAACGGGTGCTGAAGCAAGGCCCCTAGGAGTGTTGAAAAGCTTACTACCTTGAAACTAAAGCAGAACAACGATGAAGGCCTCATGGAGCTGCTGCACGCCTCTCGTTTTGCAAGGATAATCAGGGCCTTACTTCGAAGCTTGGGCTCACGTTGACTTTCACTTTAGGTATAGCGCAGAGCAGGGTGAGCTTCCAACAAGGAACTGGAAACCCAAGGTTTCTTAGGAGAAAACTCATTTTCTTCTCAGAACCATGCCGGCAGTGAGGAAAACCCCGGCAACAACAATGCTTTTCAGGTAGCTTCGAGGCCGCATGAACGGAGCTTTCATAATGGCAAAAGAAGCCTTATGCCATCAGTCTCCAATTTCTAGGTTGACACGCAGCATACACGCAGGACCAGAGCTTACTGTCTCTACGCAGTGTTCTGGTACCGAAACGGTTACTTAAGCAAAGTCCCTAGGAATGTTGGAAAGCTACTACCGTGAAACTAAAGCAGAACAGCGATGAAGGCCTCATGGAGCTGCTGCACGCCTCCCGTTTTGCCAGCATAATCAGGGCCTTACTTCGAGGCTAGTGCTCACATTGACTTTCACGTTTGGTATAGAGCAGAGCCGGGTGAGCTTCCAACTAGGAACTGGAAGCACAAGGTTTCTTTCGAGAAAACTCATTTTCTTCTATGTGCCATGCCGGCTGTAAGTAAAAGCACGGTAACAACAGTGCTTTTCAGGTAGCTTCGAGGCCGCATGAATGGAGCTTTCAAAACGGGAAAACAAGCCTTGTGCCATCAGTCTCTAATTTCTAGGTTGACACGCAGCATACACGCAGGAGCAGAGCTTCCTGGTTCTACGCAGTGTTCTGGTACTGAAACGGGTGCTGAAGCAAGGCCCCTAGGAGTGTTGAAAAGCTTACTACCTTGAAACTAAAGCAGAACAACGATGAAGGCCTCATGGAGCTGCTGCACGCCTCTCGTTTTGCAAGGATAATCAGGGCCTTACTTCGAAGCTTGGGCTCACGTTGACTTTCACTTTAGGTATAGCGCAGAGCAGGGTGAGCTTCCAACAAGGAACTGGAAACCCAAGGTTTCTTAGGAGAAAACTCATTTTCTTCTCAGAACCATGCTGGCAGTGAGGAAAACCCCGGCAACAACAATGCTTTTCAGGTAGCTTCGAGGCTGCATGAACGGAGCTTTCATAATGGGAAAAGAAGCCTTATGCCATCAGTCTCCAATTTCTAGGTTGACACGCAGCATACACGCAGGACCAGAGCTTACTGTCTCTACGCAGTGTTCTGGTACCGAAACGGTTGCTTAAGCAAAGTCCCTAGGAGTCTTGGAAAGCTTACTACCGTGAAACTAAAGCAGAACAGCGATGAAGGCCTCATGGAGGTGCTGCACGCCTCCCGTTTTGCCAGGATAATCAGGGCCTTACTTCGAGGCTAGTGCTCACATTGACTTTCACGTTTGGTATAGAGCAGAGCCGGGTGAGCTTCCAACTAGGAACTGGAAGCACAAGGTTTCTTTCGAGAAAACTCATTTTATTCTATGTGCCATGCCGGCTGTAAGTAAAAGCACGGTAACAACAGTGCTTTTCAGGTAGCTTCGGGGCCGCATCAACGGAGCTTTCATAATGGGAAAACAAGCCTTGTGCCATCAGTCTCTAATTTCTAGGTTGACACGCAGCATACACGCAGGAGCAGAGCTTCCTGGTTCTACGCAGTGTTCTGGTACTGAAACGGGTGCTGAAGCAAGGCCCCTAGGAGTGTTGAAAAGCTTACTACCTTGAAACTAAAGCAGAACAACGATGAAGGCCTCATGGAGCTGCTGCACGCCTCTCGTTTTGCAAGGATAATCAGGGCCTTACTTCGAAGCTTGGGCTCACGTTGACTTTCACTTTAGGTATAGCGCAGAGCAGGGTGAGCTTCCAACAAGGAACTGGAAACCCAAGGTTTCTTAGGAGAAAACTCATTTTCTTCTCAGAACCATGCCGGCAGTGAGGAAAACCCCGGCAACAACAATGCTTTTCAGGTAGCTTCGAGGCCGCATGAACGGAGCTTTCATAATGGCAAAAGAAGCCTTATGCCATCAGTCTCCAATTTCTAGGTTGACACGCATCATACACGCAGGACCAGAGCTTACTGTCTCTACGCAGTGTTCTGGTACCGAAACGGTTGCTTAAGCAAAGTCCCTAGGAATGTTGGAAAGCTTACTACCGTGAAACTAAAGCAGAACAGCGATGAAGGCCTCATGGAGCTGCTGCACGCCTCCCGTATTGCCAGCATAATCAGGGCCTTACTTCGAGGCTAGTGCTAACATTGACTTTCACGTTTGGTATAGAGCAGAGCCGGGTGAGCTTCCAACTAGGAACTGGAAGCACAAGGTTTCTTTCGAGAAAACTCATTTTCTTCTATGTGCCATGCCGGCTGTAAGTAAAAGCACGGTAACAACAGTGCTTTTCAGGTAGCTTCGAGGCCGCATGAATGGAGCTTTCAAAACGGGAAAACAAGCCTTGTGCCATCAGTCTCTAATTTCTAGGTTGACACGCAGCATACACGCAGGAGCAGAGCTTCCTGGTTCTACGCAGTGTTCTGGTACTGAAACGGGTGCTGAAGCAAGGCCCCTAGGAGTGTTGAAAAGCTTACTACCTTGAAACTAAAGCAGAACAACGATGAAGGCCTCATGGAGCTGCTGCACGCCTCTCGTTTTGCAAGGATAATCAGGGCCTTACTTCGAAGCTTGGGCTCACGTTGACTTTCACTTTAGGTATAGCGCAGAGCAGGGTGAGCTTCCAACAAGGAACTGGAAACCCAAGGTTTCTTAGGAGAAAACTCATTTTCTTCTCAAAACCATGCCGGCAGTGAGGAAAACCCCGGCAACAACAATGCTTTTCAGGTAGCTTCGAGGCCGCATGAACGGAGCTTTCATAATGGCAAAAGAAGCCTTATGCCATCAGTCTCCAATTTCTAGGTTGACACGCAGCATACACGCAGGACCAGAGCTTACTGTCTCTACGCAGTGTTCTGGTACCGAAACGGTTGCTTAAGCAAAGTTCCTAGGAGTCTTGGAAAGCTTACTACCGTGAAACTAAAGCAGAACAGCGATGAAGGCCTCATGGAGCTGCTGCACGCCTCCCGTTTTGCCAGGATAATCAGGGCCTTACTTCGAGGCTAGTGCTCACATTGACTTTCACGTTTGGTATAGAGCAGAGCCGGGTGAGCTTCCAACTAGGAACTGGAAGCACAAGGTTTCTTTCGAGAAAACTCATTTTCTTCTATGTGCCATGCCGGCTGTAAGTAAAAGCACGGTAACAACAGTGCTTTTCAGGTAGCTTCGGGGCCGCATCAACGGAGCTTTCATAATGGGAAAACTAGCCTTGTGCCGTCAGCCTCTAATTTCTAGCTTGACACGCAGCATACACGCAGGAGCAGAGCTTCCTGGTTCTACGCAGTGTTCTGGTACTGAAACGGGTGCTGAAGCAAGGCCCTTAGGAGTGTTGAAAAGCTTACTACCTTGAAACTAAAGCAGAAAACGATGAAGGTCTCATGGAGCTGCTGCACGCCTCTCGTTTTGCAAGGATAATCAGGGCCTTACTTCGAAGCTTGGGCTCACGTTGACTTTCACTTTAGGTATAGCGCAGAACAGAGTGAGCTTCCAACAAAGAACTGGAAACCCAAGGTTTCTTAGGAGAAAACTCATTTTCTCCTCAGAACCATGCCGGCAGTGAGGAAAACCCCGGCAACAACAATGCTTTTCAGGTAGCTTCGAGGCCGCATGAACGGAGCTTTCATAATGGGAAAAGAAGCCTTATGCCATCAGTCTCCAATTTCTAGGTTGACTCGCAGCATACACGCAGGACCAGAGCTTACTGTCTCTACGCAGTGTTCTGGTACCGAAACGGTTGCTTAAGCAAAGTCCCTAGGAATGTTGGAAAGCTACTACCGTGAAACTAAAGCAGAACAGCGATGAAGGCCTCATGGAGCTGCTGCACGCCTCCCGTTTTGCCAGCATAATCAGGGCCTTACTTCGAGGCTAGTGCTCACATTGACTTTCACGTTTGGTATAGAGCAGAGCCGGGTGAGCTTCCAACTAGGAACTGGAAGCACAAGGTTTCTTTCGAGAAAACTCATTTTCTTCTATGAACCATGCCGGCTGTAAGTAAAAGCACGGTAACTACAGTGCTTTTCAGGTAGCTTCGGGGCCGCATGAATGGAGCTTTCAAAACGGGAAAACAAGCCTTGTGCCATCAGTCTCTAATTTCTAGGTTGACACGCAGCATACACGCAGGAGCAGAGCTTCCTGGTTCTACGCAGTGTTCTGGTACTGAAACGGGTGCTGAAGCAAGGCCCCTAGGAGTGTTGAAAAGCTTACTACCTTGAAACTAAAGCAGAACAACGATGAAGGCCTCATGGAGCTGCTGCACGCCTCTCGTTTTGCAAGGATAATCAGGGCCTTACTTCGAAGCTTGGGCTCACGTTGACTTTCACTTTAGGTATAGCGCAGAGCAGGGTGAGCTTCCAACAAGGAACTGGAAACCCAAGGTTTCTTAGGAGAAAACTCATTTTCTTCTCAGAACCATGCCGGCAGTGAGGAAAACCCCGGCAACAACAATGCTTTTCAGGTAGCTTCGAGGCCGCATGAACGGAGCTTTCATAATGGCAAAAGAAGCCTTATGCCATCAGTCTCCAATTTCTAGGTTGACACGCAGCATACACGCAGGACCAGAGCTTACTGTCTCTACGCAGTGTTCTGGTACCGAAACGGTTGCTTAAGCAAAGTCCCTAGGAATGTTGGAAAGCTTACTACCGTGAAACTAAAGCAGAACAGCGATGAAGGCCTCATGGAGCTGCTGCACGCCTCCCGTATTGCCAGCATAATCAGGGCCTTACTTCGAGGCTAGTGCTAACATTGACTTTCACGTTTGGTATAGAGCAGAGCCGGGTGAGCTTCCAACTAGGAACTGGAAGCACAAGGTTTCTTTCGAGAAAACTCATTTTCTTCTATGTGCCATGCCGGCTGTAAGTAAAAGCACGGTAACAACAGTGCTTTTCAGGTAGCTTCGAGGCCGCATGAATGGAGCTTTCAAAACGGGAAAACAAGCCTTGTGCCATCAGTCTCTAATTTCTAGGTTGACACGCAGCATACACGCAGGAGCAGAGCTTCCTGGTTCTACGCAGTGTTCTGGTACTGAAACGGGTGCTGAAGCAAGGCCCCTAGGAGTGTTGAAAAGCTTACTACCTTGAAACTAAAGCAGAACAACGATGAAGGCCTCATGGAGCTGCTGCACGCCTCTCGTTTTGCAAGGATAATCAGGGCCTTACTTCGAAGCTTGGGCTCACGTTGACTTTCACTTTAGGTATAGCGCAGAGCAGGGTGAGCTTCCAACAAGGAACTGGAAACCCAAGGTTTCTTAGGAGAAAACTCATTTTCTTCTCAAAACCATGCCGGCAGTGAGGAAAACCCCGGCAACAACAATGCTTTTCAGGTAGCTTCGAGGCCGCATGAACGGAGCTTTCATAATGGCAAAAGAAGCCTTATGCCATCAGTCTCCAATTTCTAGGTTGACACGCAGCATACACGCAGGACCAGAGCTTACTGTCTCTACGCAGTGTTCTGGTACCGAAACGGTTGCTTAAGCAAAGTTCGTAGGAGTCTTGGAAAGCTTACTACCGTGAAACTAAAGCAGAACAGCGATGAAGGCCTCATGGAGCTGCTGCACGCCTCCCGTTTTGCCAGGATAATCAGGGCCTTACTTCGAGGCTAGTGCTCACATTGACTTTCACGTTTGGTATAGAGCAGAGCCGGGTGAGCTTCCAACTAGGAACTGGAAGCACAAGGTTTCTTTCGAGAAAACTCATTTTCTTCTATGTGCCATGCCGGCTGTAAGTAAAAGCACGGTAACAACAGTGCTTTTCAGGTAGCTTCGGGGCCGCATCAACGGAGCTTTCATAATGGGAAAACTAGCCTTGTGCCGTCAGCCTCTAATTTCTAGCTTGACACGCAGCATACACGCAGGAGCAGAGCTTCCTGGTTCTACGCAGTGTTCTGGTACTGAAACGGGTGCTGAAGCAAGGCCCTTAGGAGTGTTGAAAAGCTTACTACCTTGAAACTAAAGCAGAAAACGATGAAGGTCTCATGGAGCTGCTGCACGCCTCTCGTTTTGCAAGGATAATCAGGGCCTTACTTCGAAGCTTGGGCTCACGTTGACTTTCACTTTAGGTATAGCGCAGAACAGGGTGAGCTTCCAACAAAGAACTGGAAACCCAAGGTTTCTTAGGAGAAAACTCATTTTCTCCTCAGAACCATGCCGGCAGTGAGGAAAACCCCGGCAACAACAATGCTTTTCAGGTAGCTTCGAGGCCGCATGAACGGAGCTTTCATAATGGCAAAAGAAGCCTTATGCCATCAGTCTCCAATTTCTAGGTTGACTCGCAGCATACACGCAGGACCAGAGCTTACTGTCTCTACGCAGTGTTCTGGTACCGAAACGGTTGCTTAAGCAAAGTCCCTAGGAATGTTGGAAAGCTACTACCGTGAAACTAAAGCAGAACAGCGATGAAGGCCTCATGGAGCTGCTGCACGCCTCCCGTTTTGCCAGCATAATCAGGGCCTTACTTCGAGGCTAGTGCTCACATTGACTTTCACGTTTGGTATAGAGCAGAGCCGGGTGAGCTTCCAACTAGGAACTGGAAGCACAAGGTTTCTTTCGAGAAAACTCATTTTCTTCTATGAACCATGCCGGCTGTAAGTAAAAGCACGGTAACTACAGTGCTTTTCAGGTAGCTTCGGGGCCGCATGAATGGAGCTTTCAAAACGGGAAAACAAGCCTTGTGCCATCAGTCTCTAATTTCTAGGTTGACACGCAGCATACACGCAGGAGCAGAGCTTCCTGGTTCTACGCAGTGTTCTGGTACTGAAACGGGTGCTGAAGCAAGGCCCCTAGGAGTGTTGAAAAGCTTACTACCTTGAAACTAAAGCAGAACAACGATGAAGGCCTCATGGAGCTGCTGCACGCCTCTCGTTTTGCAAGGATAATCAGGGCCTTACTTCGAAGCTTGGGCTCACGTTGACTTTCACTTTAGGTATAGCGCAGAGCAGGGTGAGCTTCCAACAAGGAACTGGAAACCCAAGGTTTCTTAGGAGAAAACTCATTTTCTTCTCAGAACCATGCTGGCAGTGAGGAAAACCCCGGCAACAACAATGCTTTTCAGGTAGCTTCGAGGCCGCATGAACGGAGCTTTCATAATGGGAAAAGAAGCCTTATGCCATCAGTCTCCAATTTCTAGGTTGACACGCAGCATACACGCAGGACCAGAGCTTACTGTCTCTACGCAGTGTTCTGGTACCGAAACGGTTGCTTAAGCAAAGTCCCTAGGAGTCTTGGAAAGCTTACTACCGTGAAACTAAAGCAGAACAACGATGAAGGCCTCATGGAGCTGCTGCACGCCTCCCGTTTTGCCAGGATAATCAGGGCCTTACTTCGAGTCTAGTGCTCACATTGACTTTCACGTTTGGTATAGAGCAGAGCCGGGTGAGCTTCCAACTAGGAACTGGAAGCACAAGGTTTCTTTCGAGAAAACTCATTTTCTTCTATGTGCCATGCCGGCTGTAAGTAAAAGCACGGTAACAACAGTGCTTTTCAGGTAGCTTCGGGGCCGCATGAATGGAGCTTTCAAAACGGGAAAACAAGCCTTGTGCCATCAGTCTCTAATTTCTAGGTTGACACGCAGCATACACGCAGGAGCAGAGCTTCCTGGTTCTACGCAGTGTTCTGGTACCGAAACGGGTGCTGAAGCAAGGCCCCTAGGAGTGTTGAAAAGCTTACTACCTTGAAACTAAAGCAGAACAGCGATGAAGGCCTCATGGAGCTGCTGCACGCCTCCCGTTTTGCCAGGATAATCAGGGCCTTACTTCGAGGCTAGTGCTCACATTGACTTTCACGTTTGGTATAGAGCAGAGCCGGGTGAGCTTCCAACTAGGAAGTGGAAGCACAAGGTTTCTTTCGAGAAAACTCATTTTCTTCTATGTGCCATGCCGGCTGTAAGTAAAAGCACGGTAACAACAGTGCTTTTCAGGTAGCTTCGGGGCCGCATCAACGGAGCTTTCATAATGGGAAAACTAGCCTTGTGCCGTCAGCCTCTAATTTCTAGGTTGACACGCAGCATACACGCAGGAGCAGAACTTCCTGGTTCTACGCAGTGTTCTGGTACTGAAACGGGTGCTGAAGCAAGGCCCCTAGGAGTGTTGAAAAGCTTACTACCTTGAAACTAAAGCAGAACAACGATGAAGGCCTCATGGAGCTGCTGCACGCCTCTCGTTTTGCAAGGATAATCAGGGCCTTACTTCGAAGCTTGGGCTCACGTTGACTTTCACTTTAGGTATAGCGCAGAGCAGGGTGAGCTTCCAACAAGGAACTGGCAACCCAAGGTTTCTTAGGAGAAAACTCATTTTCTTCTCAGAACCATGCCGGCAGTGAGGAAAACCCCGGCAACAACAATGCTTTTCAGGTAGCTTCGAGGCCGCATGAACGGAGCTTTCATAATGGCAAAAGAAGCCTTATGCCATCAGTCTCCAATTTCTAGGTTGACTCGCAGCATACACGCAGGACCAGAGCTTACTGTCTCTACGCAGTGTTCTGGTACCGAAACGGTTGCTTAAGCAAAGTCCCTAGGAATGTTGGAAAGCTACTACCGTGAAACTAAAGCAGAACAGCGATGAAGGCCTCATGGAGCTGCTGCACGCCTCCCGTTTTGCCAGCATAATCAGGGCCTTACTTCGAGGCTAGTGCTCACATTGACTTTCACGTTTGGTATAGAGCAGAGCCGGGTGAGCTTCCAACTAGGAACTGGAAGCACAAGGTTTCTTTCGAGAAAACTCATTTTCTTCTATGAACCATGCCAGCTGTAAGTAAAAGCACGGTAACTACAGTGCTTTTCAGGTAGCTTCGGGGCCGCATGAATGGAGCTTTCAAAACGGGAAAACAAGCCTTGTGCCATCAGTCTCTAATTTCTAGGTTGACACGCAGCATACACGCAGGAGCAGAGCTTCCTGGTTCTACGCAGTGTTCTGGTACCGAAACGGGTGCTGAAGCAAGGCCCCTAGGAGTGTTGAAAAGCTTACTACCTTGAAACTAAAGCAGAACAACGATGAAGGCCTCATGGAGCTGCTGCACGCCTCTCGTTTTGCAAGGATAATCAGGGCCTTACTTCGAAGCTTGGGCTCACGTTGACTTTCACTTTAGGTATAGCGCAGAGCAGGGTGAGCTTCCAACAAAGAACTGGCAACCCAAGGTTTCTTAGGAGAAAACTCATTTTCTCCTCAGAACCATGCCGGCAGTGAGGAAAACCCCGGCAACAACAATGCTTTTCAGGTAGCTTCGAGGCCGCATGAACGGAGCTTTCATAATGGCAAAAGAAGCCTTATGCCATCAGTCTCCAATTTCTAGGTTGACTCGCAGCATACACGCAGGACCAGAGCTTACTGTCTCTACGCAGTGTTCTGGTACCGAAACGGTTGCTTAAGCAAAGTCCCTAGGAGTCTTGGAAAGCTTACTACCGTGAAACTAAAGCAGAACAGCGATGAAGGCCTCATGGAGCTGCTGCACGCCTCCCGTTTTGCCAGGATAATCAGGGCCTTACTTCGAGGCTAGTGCTCACATTGACTTTCACGTTTGGTATAGAGCAGAGCCGGGTGAGCTTCCAACTAGGAACTGGAAGCACAAGGTTTCTTTCGAGAAAACTCATTTTCTTCTATGTGCCATGCCGGCTGTAGTAAAAGCACGGTAACAACAGTGCTTTTCAGGTAGCTTCGGGGCCGCATCAACGGAGCTTTCATAATGGGAAAACTAGCCTTGTGCCGTCAGCCTCTAATTTCTAGGTTGACACGCAGCATACACGCAGGAGCAGAACTTCCTGGTTCTACGCAGTGTTCTGGTACTGAAACGGGTGCTGAAGCAAGGCCCCTAGGAGTGTTGAAAAGCTTACTACCTTGAAACTAAAGCAGAACAACGATGAAGGCCTCATGGAGCTGCTGCACGCCTCTCGTTTTGCAAGGATAATCAGGGCCTTACTTCGAAGCTTGGGCTCACGTTGACTTTCACTTTAGGTATAGCGCAGAGCAGGGTGAGCTTCCAACAAGGAACTGGAAACCCAAGGTTTCTTAGGAGAAAACTCATTTTCTTCTCAGAACCATGCCGGCAGTGAGGAAAACCCTGGCAACAACAATGCTTTTCAGGTAGCTTCGAGGCCGCTTGAACGGAGCTTTCATAATGGCAAAAGAAGCCTTATGCCATCAGTCTCCAATTTCTAGGTTGACACGCAGCATACACGCAGGACCAGAGCTTACTGTCTCTACGCAGTGTTCTGGTACCGAAACGGTTGCTTAAGCAAAGTCCCTAGGAATGTTGGAAAGCTTACTACCGTGAAACTAAAGCAGAACAGCGATGAAGGCCTCATGGAGCTGCTGCACGCCTCCCGTATTGCCAGCATAATCAGGGCCTTACTTCGAGGCTAGTGCTCACATTGACTTTCACGTTTGGTATAGAGCAGAGCCGGGTGAGCTTCCAACTAGGAACTGGAAGCACAAGGTTTCTTTCGAGAAAACTCATTTTCTTCTATGTGCCATGCCGGCTGTAAGTAAAAGCACGGTAACAACAGTGCTTTTCAGGTAGCTTCGAGGCCGCATGAATGGAGCTTTCAAAACGGGAAAACAAGCCTTGTGCCATCAGTCTCTAATTTCTAGGTTGACACGCAGCATACACGCAGGAGCAGAGCTTCCTGGTTCTACGCAGTGTTCTGGTACTGAAACGGGTGCTGAAGCAAGGCCCCTAGGAGTGTTGAAAAGCTTACTACCTTGAAACTAAAGCAGAACAACGATGAAGGCCTCATGGAGCTGCTGCACGCCTCTCGTTTTGCAAGGATAATCAGGGCCTTACTTCGAAGCTTGGGCTCACGTTGACTTTCACTTTAGGTATAGAGCAGAGCAGGGTGAGCTTCCAACAAGGAACTGGAAACCCAAGGTTTCTTAGGAGAAAACTCATTTTCTTCTCAGAACCATGCCGGCAGTGAGGAAAACCCCGGCAACAACAATCCTTTTCAGGTAGCTTCGAGGCCGCATGAACGGAGCTTTCATAATGGCAAAAGAAGCCTTATGCCATCAGTCTCCAATTTCTAGGTTGACACGCAGCATACACGCAGGACCAGAGCTTACTGTCTCTACGCAGTCTTCTGGTACCGAATCGGTTGCTTAAGCAAAGTCCCTAGGAATGTTGGAAAGCTTACTACCGTGAAACTAAAGCAGAACAGCGATGAAGGCCTCATGGAGCTGCTGCACGCCTCCCGTATTGCCAGCATAATCAGGGCCTTACTTCGAGGCTAGTGCTCACATTGACTTTCACGTTTGGTATAGAGCAGAGCCGGGTGAGCTTCCAACTAGGAACTGGAAGCAAAAGGTTTCTTTCGAGAAAACTCATTTTCTTCTATGTGCCATGCCGGCTGTAAGTAAAAGCACGGTAACAACAGTGCTTTTCAGGTAGCTTCGAGGCCGCATGAATGGAGCTTTCAAAACGGGAAAACAAGCCTTGTGCCATCAGTCTCTAATTTCTAGGTTGACACGCAGCATACACGCAGGAGCAGAGCTTTCTGGTTCTAGGCAGTGTTCTGGTACTGAAACGGGTGCTGAAGCAAGGCCCCTAGGAATGTTGAAAAGCTTACTACCTTGAAACTAAAGCAGAACAACGATGAAGGCCTCATGGAGCTGCTGCACGCCTCTCGTTTTGCAAGGATAATCAGGGCCTTACTTCGAAGCTTGGGCTCACGTTGACTTTCACTTTAGGTATAGCGCAGAGCAGGGTGAGCTTCCAACAAGGAACTGGAAACCCAAGGTTTCTTAGGAGAAAACTCATTTTCTTCTCAGAACCATGCTGGCAGTGAGGAAAACCCCGGCAACAACAATGCTTTTCAGGTAGCTTCGAGGCCGCATGAACGGAGCTTTCATAATGGGAAAAGAAGCCTTATGCCATCAGTCTCCAATTTCTAGGTTGACACGCAGCATACACGCAGGACCAGAGCTTACTGTCTCTACGCAGTGTTCTGGTACCGAAACGGTTGCTTAAGCAAAGTCCCTAGGAGTCTTGGAAAGCTTACTACCGTGAAACTAAAGCAGAACAGCGATGAAGGCCTCATGGAGCTGCTGCACGCCTCCCGTTTTGCCAGGATAATCAGGGCCTTACTTCGAGTCTAGTGCTCACATTGACTTTCACGTTTGGTATAGAGCAGAGCCGGGTGAGCTTCCAACTAGGAACTGGAAGCACAAGGTTTCTTTCGAGAAAACTCATTTTCTTCTAAGTGCCATGCCGGCTGTAAGTAAAAGCACGGTAACAACAGTGCTTTTCAGGTAGCTTCGGGGCCGCATGAATGGAGCTTTCAAAACGGGAAAACAAGCCTTGTGCCATCAGTCTCTAATTTCTAGGTTGACACGCAGCATACACGCAGGAGCAGAGCTTCCTGGTTCTACGCAGTGTTCTGGTACCGAAACGGGTGCTGAAGCAAGGCCCCTAGGAGTGTTGAAAAGCTTACTACCTTGAAACTAAAGCAGAACAGCGATGAAGGCCTCATGGAGCTGCTGCACGCCTCCCGTTTTGCCAGGATAATCAGGGCCTTACTTCGAGGCTAGTGCTCACATTGACTTTCACGTTTGGTATAGAGCAGAGCCGGGTGAGCTTCCAACTAGGAACTGGAAGCACAAGGTTTCTTTCGAGAAAACTCATTTTCTTCTATGTGCCATGCCGGCTGTAAGTAAAAGCACGGTAACAACAGTGCTTTTCAGGTAGCTTCGGGGACGCATCAACGGAGCTTTCATAATGGGAAAACTAGCCTTGTGCCGTCAGCCTCTAATTTCTAGGTTGACACGCAGCATACACGCAGGAGCAGAACTTCCTGGTTCTACGCAGTGTTCTGGTACTGAAACGGGTGCTGAAGCAAGTCCCCTAGGAGTGTTGAAAAGCTTACTACCTTGAAACTAAAGCAGAACAACGATGAAGGCCTCATGGAGCTGCTGCACGCCTCTCGTTTTGCAAGGATAATCAGGGCCTTACTTCGAAGCTTGGGCTCACGTTGACTTTCACTTTAGGTATAGCGCAGAGCAGGGTGAGCTTCCAACAAGGAACTGGCAACCCAAGGTTTCTTAGGAGAAAACTCATTTTCTCCTCAGAACCATGCCGGCAGTGAGGAAAACCCCGGCAACAACAATGCTTTTCAGGTAGCTTCGAGGCCGCATGAACGGAGCTTTCATAATGGCAAAAGAAGCCTTATGCCATCAGTCTCCAATTTCTAGGTTGACTCGCAGCATACACGCAGGACCAGAGCTTACTGTCTCTACGCAGTGTTCTGGTACCGAAACGGTTGCTTAAGCAAAGTCCCTAGGAATGTTGGAAAGCTACTACCGTGAAACTAAAGCAGAACAGCGATGAAGGCCTCATGGAGCTGCTGCACGCCTCCCGTTTTGCCAGCATAATCAGGGCCTTACTTCGAGGCTAGTGCTCACATTGACTTTCACGTTTGGTATAGAGCAGAGCCGGGTGAGCTTCCAACTAGGAACTGGAAGCACAAGGTTTCTTTCGAGAAAACTCATTTTCTTCTATGAACCATGCCAGCTGTAAGTAAAAGCACGGTAACTACAGTGCTTTTCAGGTAGCTTCGGGGCCGCATGAATGGAGCTTTCAAAACGGGAAAACAAGCCTTGTGCCATCAGTCTCTAATTTCTAGGTTGACACGCAGCATACACGCAGGAGCAGAGCTTCCTGGTTCTACGCAGTGTTCTGGTACCGAAACGGGTGCTGAAGCAAGGCCCCTAGGAGTGTTGAAAAGCTTACTACCTTGAAACTAAAGCAGAACAACGATGAAGGCCTCATGGAGCTGCTGCACGCCTCTCGTTTTGCAAGGATAATCAGGGCCTTACTTCGAAGCTTGGGCTCACGTTGACTTTCACTTTAGGTATAGCGCAGAGCAGGGTGAGCTTCCAACAAAGAACTGGCAACCCAAGGTTTCTTAGGAGAAAACTCATTTTCTCCTCAGAACCATGCCGGCAGTGAGGAAAACCCCGGCAACAACAATGCTTTTCAGGTAGCTTCGAGGCCGCATGAACGGAGCTTTCATAATGGCAAAAGAAGCCTTATGCCATCAGTCTCCAATTTCTAGGTTGACTCGCAGCATACACGCAGGACCAGAGCTTACTGTCTCTACGCAGTGTTCTGGTACCGAAACGGTTGCTTAAGCAAAGTCCCTAGGAGTCTTGGAAAGCTTACTACCGTGAAACTAAAGCAGAACAGCGATGAAGGCCTCATGGAGCTGCTGCACGCCTCCCGTTTTGCCAGGATAATCAGGGCCTTACTTCGAGGCTAGTGCTCACATTGACTTTCACGTTTGGTATAGAGCAGAGCCGGGTGAGCTTCCAACTAGGAACTGGAAGCACAAGGTTTCTTTCGAGAAAACTCATTTTCTTCTATGTGCCATGCCGGCTGTAGTAAAAGCACGGTAACAACAGTGCTTTTCAGGTAGCTTCGGGGCCGCATCAACGGAGCTTTCATAATGGGAAAACTAGCCTTGTGCCGTCAGCCTCTAATTTCTAGGTTGACACGCAGCATACACGCAGGAGCAGAACTTCCTGGTTCTACGCAGTGTTCTGGTACTGAAACGGGTGCTGAAGCAAGGCCCCTAGGAGTGTTGAAAAGCTTACTACCTTGAAACTAAAGCAGAACAACGATGAAGGCCTCATGGAGCTGCTGCACGCCTCTCGTTTTGCAAGGATAATCAGGGCCTTACTTCGAAGCTTGGGCTCACGTTGACTTTCACTTTAGGTATAGCGCAGAGCAGGGTGAGCTTCCAACAAGGAACTGGAAACCCAAGGTTTCTTAGGAGAAAACTCATTTCCTTCTCAGAACCATGCCGGCAGTGAGGAAAACCCCGGCAACAACAATGCTTTTCAGGTAGCTTCGAGGCCGCTTGAACGGAGCTTTCATAATGGCAAAAGAAGCCTTATGCCATCAGTCTCCAATTTCTAGGTTGACACGCAGCATACACGCAGGACCAGAGCTTACTGTCTCTACGCAGTCTTCTGGTACCGAAACGGTTGCTTAAGCAAAGTCCCTAGGAATGTTGGAAAGCTTACTACCGTGAAACTAAAGCAGAACAGCGATGAAGGCCTCATGGAGCTGCTGCACGCCTCCCGTATTGCCAGCATAATCAGGGCCTTACTTCGAGGCTAGTGCTCACATTGACTTTCACGTTTGGTATAGAGCAGAGCCGGGTGAGCTTCCAACTAGGAACTGGAAGCACAAGGTTTCTTTCGAGAAAACTCATTTTCTTCTATGTGCCATGCCGGCTGTAAGTAAAAGCACGGTAACAACAGTGCTTTTCAGGTAGCTTCGAGGCCACATGAATGGAGCTTTCAAAACGGGAAAACAAGCCTTGTGCCATCAGTCTCTAATTTCTAGGTTGACACGCAGCATACACGCAGGAGCAGAGCTTCCTGGTTCTACGCAGTGTTCTGGTACTGAAACGGGTGCTGAAGCAAGGCCCCTAGGAGTGTTGAAAAGCTTACTACCTTGAAACTAAAGCAGAACAACGATGAAGGCCTCATGGAGCTGCTGCACGCCTCTCGTTTTGCAAGGATAATCAGGGCCTTACTTCGAATCTTGGGCTCACGTTGACTTTCACTTTAGGTATAGAGCAGAGCAGGGTGAGCTTCCAACAAGGAACTGGAAACCCAAGGTTTCTTAGGAGAAAACTCATTTTCTTCTCAGAACCATGCCGGCAGTGAGGAAAACCCCGGCAACAACAATGCTTTTCAGGTAGCTTCGAGGCCGCATGAACGGAGCTTTCATAATGGCAAAAGAAGCCTTATGCCATCAGTCTCCAATTTCTAGGTTGACTCGCAGCATACACGCAGGACCAGAGCTTACTGTCTCTACGCAGTGTTCTGGTACCGAAACGGTTGCTTAAGCAAAGTCCCTAGGAGTCTTGGAAAGCTTACTACCGTGAAACTAAAGCAGAACAGCGATGAAGGCCTCATGGAGCTGCTGCACGCCTCCCGTTTTGCCAGGATAATCAGGGCCTTACTTCGAGGCTAGTGCTCACATTGACTTTCACGTTTGGTATAGAGCAGAGCCGGGTGAGCTTCCAACTAGGAACTGGAAGCACAAGGTTTCTTTCGAGAAAACTCATTTTCTTCTATGTGCCATGCCGGCTGTAGTAAAAGCACGGTAACAACAGTGCTTTTCAGGTAGCTTCGGGGCCGCATCAACGGAGCTTTCATAATGGGAAAACTAGCCTTGTGCCGTCAGCCTCTAATTTCTAGGTTGACACGCAGCATACACGCAGGAGCAGAACTTCCTGGTTCTACGCAGTGTTCTGGTACTGAAACGGGTGCTGAAGCAAGGCCCCTAGGAGTGTTGAAAAGCTTACTACCTTGAAACTAAAGCAGAACAACGATGAAGGCCTCATGGAGCTGCTGCACGCCTCTCGTTTTGCAAGGATAATCAGGGCCTTACTTCGAAGCTTGGGCTCACGTTGACTTTCACTTTAGGTATAGCGCAGAGCAGGGTGAGCTTCCAACAAGGAACTGGAAACCCAAGGTTTCTTAGGAGAAAACTCATTTCCTTCTCAGAACCATGCCGGCAGTGAGGAAAACCCCGGCAACAACAATGCTTTTCAGGTAGCTTCGAGGCCGCTTGAACGGAGCTTTCATAATGGCAAAAGAAGCCTTATGCCATCAGTCTCCAATTTCTAGGTTGACACGCAGCATACACGCAGGACCAGAGCTTACTGTCTCTACGCAGTGTTCTGGTACCGAAACGGTTGCTTAAGCAAAGTCCCTAGGAGTCTTGGAAAGCTTACTACCGTGAAACTAAAGCAGAACAGCGATGAAGGCCTCATGGAGCTGCTGCACGCCTCCCGTTTTGCCAGGATAATCAGGGCCTTACTTCGAGTCTAGTGCTCACATTGACTTTCACGTTTGGTATAGAGCAGAGCCGGGTGAGCTTCCAACTAGGAACTGGAAGCACAAGGTTTCTTTCGAGAAAACTCATTTTCTTCTATGTGCCATGCCGGCTGTAAGTAAAAGCACGGTAACAACAGTGCTTTTCAGGTAGCTTCGGGGCCGCATGAATGGAGCTTTCAAAACGGGAAAACAAGCCTTGTGCCATCAGTCTCTAATTTCTAGGTTGACACGCAGCATACACGCAGGAGCAGAGCTTCCTGATTCTACGCAGTGTTCTGGTACCGAAACGGGTGCTAAAGCAAGGCCCCTAGGAGTGTTGAAAAGCTTACTACCTTGAAACTAAAGCAGAACAGCGATGAAGGCCTCATGGAGCTGCTGCACGCCTCCCGTTTTGCCAGGATAATCAGGGCCTTACTTCGAGGCTAGTGCTCACATTGACTTTCACGTTTGGTATAGAGCAGAGCCGGGTGAGCTTCCAACTAGGAACTGGAAGCACAAGGTTTCTTTCGAGAAAACTCATTTTCTTCTATGTGCCATGCCGGCTGTAGTAAAAGCACGGTAACAACAGTGCTTTTCAGGTAGCTTCGGGGCCGCATCAACGGAGCTTTCATAATGGGAAAACTAGCCTTGTGCCGTCAGCCTCTAATTTCTAGGTTGACACGCAGCATACACGCAGGAGCAGAACTTCCTGGTTCTACGCAGTGTTCTGGTACTGAAACGGGTGCTGAAGCAAGGCCCCTAGGAGTGTTGAAAAGCTTACTACCTTGAAACTAAAGCAGAACAACGATGAAGGCCTCATGGAGCTGCTGCACGCCTCTCGTTTTGCAAGGATAATCAGGGCCTTACTTCGAAGCTTGGGCTCACGTTGACTTTCACTTTAGGTATAGCGCAGAGCAGGGTGAGCTTCCAACAAGGAACTGGAAACCCAAGGTTTCTTAGGAGAAAACTCATTTCCTTCTCAGAACCATGCCGGCAGTGAGGAAAACCCCGGCAACAACAATGCTTTTCAGGTAGCTTCGAGGCCGCTTGAACGGAGCTTTCATAATGGCAAAAGAAGCCTTATGCCATCAGTCTCCAATTTCTAGGTTGACACGCAGCATACACGCAGGACCAGAGCTTACTGTCTCTACGCAGTCTTCTGGTACCGAAACGGTTGCTTAAGCAAAGTCCCTAGGAATGTTGGAAAGCTTACTACCGTGAAACTAAAGCAGAACAGCGATGAAGGCCTCATGGAGCTGCTGCACGCCTCCCGTATTGCCAGCATAATCAGGGCCTTACTTCGAGGCTAGTGCTCACATTGACTTTCACGTTTGGTATAGAGCAGAGCCGGGTGAGCTTCCAACTAGGAACTGGAAGCACAAGGTTTCTTTCGAGAAAACTCATTTTCTTCTATGTGCCATGCCGGCTGTAAGTAAAAGCACGGTAACAACAGTGCTTTTCAGGTAGCTTCGAGGCCGCATGAATGGAGCTTTCAAAACGGGAAAACAAGCCTTGTGCCATCAGTCTCTAATTTCTAGGTTGACACGCAGCATACACGCAGGAGCAGAGCTTCCTGGTTCTACGCAGTGTT
This sequence comes from Eubalaena glacialis, assembly GCF_028564815.1. Lineage (NCBI taxonomy): Eukaryota > Metazoa > Chordata > Mammalia > Artiodactyla > Balaenidae > Eubalaena > Eubalaena glacialis. The sequence goes on from NW_026871150.1 coordinate 372,576, forward strand.
CTGGTACTGAAACGGGTGCTGAAGCAAGGCCCCTAGGAGTGTTGAAAAGCTTACTACCTTGAAACTAAAGCAGAACAACGATGAAGGCCTCATGGAGCTGCTGCACGCCTCTCGTTTTGCAAGGATAATCAGGGCCTTACTTCGAAGCTTGGGCTCACGTTGACTTTCACTTTAGGTATAGAGCAGAGCAGGGTGAGCTTCCAACAAGGAACTGGAAACCCAAGGTTTCTTAGGAGAAAACTCATTTTCTTCTCAGAACCATGCCGGCAGTGAGGAAAACCCCGGCAACAACAATGCTTTTCAGGTAGCTTCGAGGCCGCATGAACGGAGCTTTCATAATGGCAAAAGAAGCCTTATGCCATCAGTCTCCAATTTCTAGGTTGACTCGCAGCATACACGCAGGACCAGAGCTTACTGTCTCTACGCAGTGTTCTGGTACCGAAACGGTTGCTTAAGCAAAGTCCCTAGGAGTCTTGGAAAGCTTACTACCGTGAAACTAAAGCAGAACAGCGATGAAGGCCTCATGGAGCTGCTGCACGCCTCCCGTTTTGCCAGGATAATCAGGGCCTTACTTCGAGGCTAGTGCTCACATTGACTTTCACGTTTGGTATAGAGCAGAGCCGGGTGAGCTTCCAACTAGGAACTGGAAGCACAAGGTTTCTTTCGAGAAAACTCATTTTCTTCTATGTGCCATGCCGGCTGTAGTAAAAGCACGGTAACAACAGTGCTTTTCAGGTAGCTTCGGGGCCGCATCAACGGAGCTTTCATAATGGGAAAACTAGCCTTGTGCCGTCAGCCTCTAATTTCTAGGTTGACACGCAGCATACACGCAGGAGCAGAACTTCCTGGTTCTACGCAGTGTTCTGGTACTGAAACGGGTGCTGAAGCAAGGCCCCTAGGAGTGTTGAAAAGCTTACTACCTTGAAACTAAAGCAGAACAACGATGAAGGCCTCATGGAGCTGCTGCACGCCTCTCGTTTTGCAAGGATAATCAGGGCCTTACTTCGAAGCTTGGGCTCACGTTGACTTTCACTTTAGGTATAGCGCAGAGCAGGGTGAGCTTCCAACAAGGAACTGGAAACCCAAGGTTTCTTAGGAGAAAACTCATTTCCTTCTCAGAACCATGCCGGCAGTGAGGAAAACCCCGGCAACAACAATGCTTTTCAGGTAGCTTCGAGGCCGCTTGAACGGAGCTTTCATAATGGCAAAAGAAGCCTTATGCCATCAGTCTCCAATTTCTAGGTTGACACGCAGCATACACGCAGGACCAGAGCTTACTGTCTCTACGCAGTGTTCTGGTACCGAAACGGTTGCTTAAGCAAAGTCCCTAGGAATGTTGGAAAGCTTACTACCGTGAAACTAAAGCAGAACAGCGATGAAGGCCTCATGGAGCTGCTGCACGCCTCCCGTATTGCCAGCATAATCAGGGCCTTACTTCGAGGCTAGTGCTCACATTGACTTTCACGTTTGGTATAGAGCAGAGCCGGGTGAGCTTCCAACTAGGAACTGGAAGCACAAGGTTTCTTTCGAGAAAACTCATTTTCTTCTATGTGCCATGCCGGCTGTAAGTAAAAGCACGGTAACAACAGTGCTTTTCAGGTAGCTTCGAGGCCGCATGAATGGAGCTTTCAAAACGGGAAAACAAGCCTTGTGCCATCAGTCTCTAATTTCTAGGTTGACACGCAGCATACACGCAGGAGCAGAGCTTCCTGGTTCTACGCAGTGTTCTGGTACTGAAACGGGTGCTGAAGCAAGGCCCCTAGGAGTGTTGAAAAGCTTACTACCTTGAAACTAAAGCAGAACAACGATGAAGGCCTCATGGAGCTGCTGCACGCCTCTCGTTTTGCAAGGATAATCAGGGCCTTACTTCGAAGCTTGGGCTCACGTTGACTTTCACTTTAGGTATAGAGCAGAGCAGGGTGAGCTTCCAACAAGGAACTGGAAACCCAAGGTTTCTTAGGAGAAAACTCATTTTCTTCTCAGAACCATGCCGGCAGTGAGGAAAACCCCGGCAACAACAATGCTTTTCAGGTAGCTTCGAGGCCGCATGAACGGAGCTTTCATAATGGCAAAAGAAGCCTTATGCCATCAGTCTCCAATTTCTAGGTTGACACGCAGCATACACGCAGGACCAGAGCTTACTGTCTCTACGCAGTCTTCTGGTACCGAATCGGTTGCTTAAGCAAAGTCCCTAGGAATGTTGGAAAGCTTACTACCGTGAAACTAAAGCAGAACAGCGATGAAGGCCTCATGGAGCTGCTGCACGCCTCCCGTATTGCCAGCATAATCAGGGCCTTACTTCGAGGCTAGTGCTCACATTGACTTTCACGTTTGGTATAGAGCAGAGCCGGGTGAGCTTCCAACTAGGAACTGGAAGCACAAGGTTTCTTTCGAGAAAACTCATTTTCTTCTATGTGCCATGCCGGCTGTAAGTAAAAGCACGGTAACAACAGTGCTTTTCAGGTAGCTTCGAGGCCGCATGAATGGAGCTTTCAAAACGGGAAAACAAGCCTTGTGCCATCAGTCTCTAATTTCTAGGTTGACACGCAGCATACACGCAGGAGCAGAGCTTCCTGGTTCTACGCAGTGTTCTGGTACTGAAACGGGTGCTGAAGCAAGGCCCCTAGGAGTGTTGAAAAGCTTACTACCTTGAAACTAAAGCAGAACAACGATGAAGGCCTCATGGAGCTGCTGCACGCCTCTCGTTTTGCAAGGATAATCAGGGCCTTACTTCGAAGCTTGGGCTCACGTTGACTTTCACTTTAGGTATAGAGCAGAGCAGGGTGAGCTTCCAACAAGGAACTGGAAACCCAAGGTTTCTTAGGAGAAAACTCATTTTCTTCTCAGAACCATGCCGGCAGTGAGGAAAACCCCGGCAACAACAATCCTTTTCAGGTAGCTTCGAGGCCGCATGAACGGAGCTTTCATAATGGCAAAAGAAGCCTTATGCCATCAGTCTCCAATTTCTAGGTTGACACGCAGCATACACGCAGGACCAGAGCTTACTGTCTCTACGCAGTCTTCTGGTACCGAATCGGTTGCTTAAGCAAAGTCCCTAGGAATGTTGGAAAGCTTACTACCGTGAAACTAAAGCAGAACAGCGATGAAGGCCTCATGGAGCTGCTGCACGCCTCCCGTATTGCCAGCATAATCAGGGCCTTACTTCGAGGCTAGTGCTCACATTGACTTTCACGTTTGGTATAGAGCAGAGCCGGGTGAGCTTCCAACTAGGAACTGGAAGCAAAAGGTTTCTTTCGAGAAAACTCATTTTCTTCTATGTGCCATGCCGGCTGTAAGTAAAAGCACGGTAACAACAGTGCTTTTCAGGTAGCTTCGAGGCCGCATGAATGGAGCTTTCAAAACGGGAAAACAAGCCTTGTGCCATCAGTCTCTAATTTCTAGGTTGACACGCAGCATACACGCAGGAGCAGAGCTTTCTGGTTCTAGGCAGTGTTCTGGTACTGAAACGGGTGCTGAAGCAAGGCCCCTAGGAATGTTGAAAAGCTTACTACCTTGAAACTAAAGCAGAACAACGATGAAGGCCTCATGGAGCTGCTGCACGCCTCTCGTTTTGCAAGGATAATCAGGGCCTTACTTCGAAGCTTGGGCTCACGTTGACTTTCACTTTAGGTATAGCGCAGAGCAGGGTGAGCTTCCAACAAGGAACTGGAAACCCAAGGTTTCTTAGGAGAAAACTCATTTTCTTCTCAGAACCATGCTGGCAGTGAGGAAAACCCCGGCAACAACAATGCTTTTCAGGTAGCTTCGAGGCCGCATGAACGGAGCTTTCATAATGGGAAAAGAAGCCTTATGCCATCAGTCTCCAATTTCTAGGTTGACACGCAGCATACACGCAGGACCAGAGCTTACTGTCTCTACGCAGTGTTCTGGTACCGAAACGGTTGCTTAAGCAAAGTCCCTAGGAGTCTTGGAAAGCTTACTACCGTGAAACTAAAGCAGAACAGCGATGAAGGCCTCATGGAGCTGCTGCACGCCTCCCGTTTTGCCAGCATAATCAGGGCCTTACTTCGAGTCTAGTGCTCACATTGACTTTCACGTTTGGTATAGAGCAGAGCCGGGTGAGCTTCCAACTAGGAACTGGAAGCACAAGGTTTCTTTCGAGAAAACTCATTTTCTTCTATGTGCCATGCCGGCTGTAAGTAAAAGCACGGTAACAACAGTGCTTTTCAGGTAGCTTCGGGGCCGCATGAATGGAGCTTTCAAAACGGGAAAACAAGCCTTGTGCCATCAGTCTCTAATTTCTAGGTTGACACGCAGCATACACGCAGGAGCAGAGCTTCCTGGTTCTACGCAGTGTTCTGGTACCGAAACGGGTGCTGAAGCAAGGCCCCTAGGAGTGTTGAAAAGCTTACTACCTTGAAACTAAAGCAGAACAGCGATGAAGGCCTCATGGAGCTGCTGCACGCCTCCCGTTTTGCCAGGATAATCAGGGCCTTACTTCGAGGCTAGTGCTCACATTGACTTTCACGTTTGGTATAGAGCAGAGCCGGGTGAGCTTCCAACTAGGAACTGGAAGCACAAGGTTTCTTTCGAGAAAACTCATTTTCTTCTATGTGCCATGCCGGCTGTAAGTAAAAGCACGGTAACAACAGTGCTTTTCAGGTAGCTTCGGGGCCGCATCAACGGAGCTTTCATAATGGGAAAACTAGCCTTGTGCCGTCAGCCTCTAATTTCTAGGTTGACACGCAGCATACACGCAGGAGCAGAACTTCCTGGTTCTACGCAGTGTTCTGGTACTGAAACGGGTGCTGAAGCAAGTCCCCTAGGAGTGTTGAAAAGCTTACTACCTTGAAACTAAAGCAGAACAACGATGAAGGCCTCATGGAGCTGCTGCACGCCTCTCGTTTTGCAAGGATAATCAGGGCCTTACTTCGAAGCTTGGGCTCACGTTGACTTTCACTTTAGGTATAGCGCAGAGCAGGGTGAGCTTCCAACAAGGAACTGGCAACCCAAGGTTTCTTAGGAGAAAACTCATTTTCTCCTCAGAACCATGCCGGCAGTGAGGAAAACCCCGGCAACAACAATGCTTTTCAGGTAGCTTCGAGGCCGCATGAACGGAGCTTTCATAATGGCAAAAGAAGCCTTATGCCATCAGTCTCCAATTTCTAGGTTGACTCGCAGCATACACGCAGGACCAGAGCTTACTGTCTCTACGCAGTGTTCTGGTACCGAAACGGTTGCTTAAGCAAAGTCCCTAGGAATGTTGGAAAGCTACTACCGTGAAACTAAAGCAGAACAGCGATGAAGGCCTCATGGAGCTGCTGCACGCCTCCCGTTTTGCCAGCATAATCAGGGCCTTACTTCGAGGCTAGTGCTCACATTGACTTTCACGTTTGGTATAGAGCAGAGCCGGGTGAGCTTCCAACTAGGAACTGGAAGCACAAGGTTTCTTTCGAGAAAACTCATTTTCTTCTATGAACCATGCCAGCTGTAAGTAAAAGCACGGTAACTACAGTGCTTTTCAGGTAGCTTCGGGGCCGCATGAATGGAGCTTTCAAAACGGGAAAACAAGCCTTGTGCCATCAGTCTCTAATTTCTAGGTTGACACGCAGCATACACGCAGGAGCAGAGCTTCCTGGTTCTACGCAGTGTTCTGGTACTGAAACGGGTGCTGAAGCAAGGCCCCTAGGAGTGTTGAAAAGCTTACTACCTTGAAACTAAAGCAGAACAACGATGAAGGCCTCATGGAGCTGCTGCACGCCTCTCGTTTTGCAAGGATAATCAGGGCCTTACTTCGAAGCTTGGGCTCACGTTGACTTTCACTTTAGGTATAGAGCAGAGCAGGGTGAGCTTCCAACAAGGAACTGGAAACCCAAGGTTTCTTAGGAGAAAACTCATTTTCTTCTCAGAACCATGCCGGCAGTGAGGAAAACCCCGGCAACAACAATCCTTTTCAGGTAGCTTCGAGGCCGCATGAACGGAGCTTTCATAATGGCAAAAGAAGCCTTATGCCATCAGTCTCCAATTTCTAGGTTGACACGCAGCATACACGCAGGACCAGAGCTTACTGTCTCTACGCAGTCTTCTGGTACCGAATCGGTTGCTTAAGCAAAGTCCCTAGGAATGTTGGAAAGCTTACTACCGTGAAACTAAAGCAGAACAGCGATGAAGGCCTCATGGAGCTGCTGCACGCCTCCCGTATTGCCAGCATAATCAGGGCCTTACTTCGAGGCTAGTGCTCACATTGACTTTCACGTTTGGTATAGAGCAGAGCCGGGTGAGCTTCCAACTAGGAACTGGAAGCAAAAGGTTTCTTTCGAGAAAACTCATTTTCTTCTATGTGCCATGCCGGCTGTAAGTAAAAGCACGGTAACAACAGTGCTTTTCAGGTAGCTTCGAGGCCGCATGAATGGAGCTTTCAAAACGGGAAAACAAGCCTTGTGCCATCAGTCTCTAATTTCTAGGTTGACACGCAGCATACACGCAGGAGCAGAGCTTTCTGGTTCTAGGCAGTGTTCTGGTACTGAAACGGGTGCTGAAGCAAGGCCCCTAGGAATGTTGAAAAGCTTACTACCTTGAAACTAAAGCAGAACAACGATGAAGGCCTCATGGAGCTGCTGCACGCCTCTCGTTTTGCAAGGATAATCAGGGCCTTACTTCGAAGCTTGGGCTCACGTTGACTTTCACTTTAGGTATAGCGCAGAGCAGGGTGAGCTTCCAACAAGGAACTGGAAACCCAAGGTTTCTTAGGAGAAAACTCATTTTCTTCTCAGAACCATGCTGGCAGTGAGGAAAACCCCGGCAACAACAATGCTTTTCAGGTAGCTTCGAGGCCGCATGAACGGAGCTTTCATAATGGGAAAAGAAGCCTTATGCCATCAGTCTCCAATTTCTAGGTTGACACGCAGCATACACGCAGGACCAGAGCTTACTGTCTCTACGCAGTGTTCTGGTACCGAAACGGTTGCTTAAGCAAAGTCCCTAGGAGTCTTGGAAAGCTTACTACCGTGAAACTAAAGCAGAACAGCGATGAAGGCCTCATGGAGCTGCTGCACGCCTCCCGTTTTGCCAGCATAATCAGGGCCTTACTTCGAGGCTAGTGCTCACATTGACTTTCACGTTTGGTATAGAGCAGAGCCGGGTGAGCTTCCAACTAGGAACTGGAAGCACAAGGTTTCTTTCGAGAAAACTCATTTTCTTCTATGTGCCATGCCGGCTGTAAGTAAAAGCACGGTAACAACAGTGCTTTTCAGGTAGCTTCGGGGCCGCATGAATGGAGCTTTCAAAACGGGAAAACAAGCCTTGTGCCATCAGTCTCTAATTTCTAGGTTGACACGCAGCATACACGCAGGAGCAGAGCTTCCTGGTTCTACGCAGTGTTCTGGTACCGAAACGGGTGCTGAAGCAAGGCCCCTAGGAGTGTTGAAAAGCTTACTACCTTGAAACTAAAGCAGAACAGCGATGAAGGCCTCATGGAGCTGCTGCACGCCTCCCATTTTGCCAGGATAATCAGGGCCTTACTTCGAGGCTAGTGCTCACATTGACTTTCACGTTTGGTATAGAGCAGAGCCGGGTGAGCTTCCAACTAGGAACTGGAAGCACAAGGTTTCTTTCGAGAAAACTCATTTTCTTCTATGTGCCATGCCGGCTGTAAGTAAAAGCACGGTAACAACAGTGCTTTTCAGGTAGCTTCGGGGCCGCATCAACGGAGCTTTCATAATGGGAAAACTAGCCTTGTGCCGTCAGCCTCTAATTTCTAGGTTGACACGCAGCATACACGCAGGAGCAGAACTTCCTGGTTCTACGCAGTGTTCTGGTACTGAAACGGGTGCTGAAGCAAGTCCCCTAGGAGTGTTGAAAAGCTTACTACCTTGAAACTAAAGCAGAACAACGATGAAGGCCTCATGGAGCTGCTGCACGCCTCTCGTTTTGCAAGGATAATCAGGGCCTTACTTCGAAGCTTGGGCTCACGTTGACTTTCACTTTAGGTATAGCGCAGAGCAGGGTGAGCTTCCAACAAAGAACTGGCAACCCAAGGTTTCTTAGGAGAAAACTCATTTTCTCCTCAGAACCATGCCGGCAGTGAGGAAAACCCCGGCAACAACAATGCTTTTCAGGTAGCTTCGAGGCCGCATGAACGGAGCTTTCATAATGGCAAAAGAAGCCTTATGCCATCAGTCTCCAATTTCTAGGTTGACTCGCAGCATACACGCAGGACCAGAGCTTACTGTCTCTACGCAGTGTTCTGGTACCGAAACGGTTGCTTAAGCAAAGTCCCTAGGAATGTTGGAAAGCTACTACCGTGAAACTAAAGCAGAACAGCGATGAAGGCCTCATGGAGCTGCTGCACGCCTCCCGTTTTGCCAGCATAATCAGGGCCTTACTTCGAGGCTAGTGCTCACATTGACTTTCACGTTTGGTATAGAGCAGAGCCGGGTGAGCTTCCAACTAGGAACTGGAAGCACAAGGTTTCTTTCGAGAAAACTCATTTTCTTCTATGAACCATGCCAGCTGTAAGTAAAAGCACGGTAACTACAGTGCTTTTCAGGTAGCTTCGGGGCCGCATGAATGGAGCTTTCAAAACGGGAAAACAAGCCTTGTGCCATCAGTCTCTAATTTCTAGGTTGACACGCAGCATACACGCAGGAGCAGAGCTTCCTGGTTCTACGCAGTGTTCTGGTACCGAAACGGGTGCTGAAGCAAGGCCCCTAGGAGTGTTGAAAAGCTTACTACCTTGAAACTAAAGCAGAACAACGATGAAGGGCTCATGGAGCTGCTGCACGCCTCTCGTTTTGCAAGGATAATCAGGGCCTTACTTCGAAGCTTGGGCTCACGTTGACTTTCACTTTAGGTATAGCGCAGAGCAGGGTGAGCTTCCAACAAAGAACTGGCAACCCAAGGTTTCTTAGGAGAAAACTCATTTTCTCCTCAGAACCATGCCGGCAGTGAGGAAAACCCCGGCAACAACAATGCTTTTCAGGTAGCTTCGAGGCCGCATGAACGGAGCTTTCATAATGGCAAAAGAAGCCTTATGCCATCAGTCTCCAATTTCTAGGTTGACTCGCAGCATACACGCAGGACCAGAGCTTACTGTCTCTACGCAGTGTTCTGGTACCGAAACGGTTGCTTAAGCAAAGTCCCTAGGAGTCTTGGAAAGCTTACTACCGTGAAACTAAAGCAGAACAGCGATGAAGGCCTCATGGAGCTGCTGCACGCCTCCCGTTTTGCCAGGATAATCAGGGCCTTACTTCGAGGCTAGTGCTCACATTGACTTTCACGTTTGGTATAGAGCAGAGCCGGGTGAGCTTCCAACTAGGAACTGGAAGCACAAGGTTTCTTTCGAGAAAACTCATTTTCTTCTATGTGCCATGCCGGCTGTAGTAAAAGCACGGTAACAACAGTGCTTTTCAGGTAGCTTCGGGGCCGCATCAACGGAGCTTTCATAATGGGAAAACTAGCCTTGTGCCGTCAGCCTCTAATTTCTAGGTTGACACGCAGCATACACGCAGGAGCAGAACTTCCTGGTTCTACGCAGTGTTCTGGTACTGAAACGGGTGCTGAAGCAAGGCCCCTAGGAGTGTTGAAAAGCTTACTACCTTGAAACTAAAGCAGAACAACGATGAAAGCCTCATGGAGCTGCTGCACGCCTCTCGTTTTGCAAGGATAATCAGGGCCTTACTTCGAAGCTTGGGCTCACGTTGACTTTCACTTTAGGTATAGCGCAGAGCAGGGTGAGCTTCCAACAAGGAACTGGAAACCCAAGGTTTCTTAGGAGAAAACTCATTTCCTTCTCAGAACCATGCCGGCAGTGAGGAAAACCCCGGCAACAACAATGCTTTTCAGGTAGCTTCGAGGCCGCTTGAAAGGAGCTTTCATAATGGCAAAAGAAGCCTTATGCCATCAGTCTCCAATTTCTAGGTTGACACGCAGCATACACGCAGGACCAGAGCTTACTGTCTCTACGCAGTGTTCTGGTACCGAAACGGTTGCTTAAGCAAAGTCCCTAGGAATGTTGGAAAGCTTACTACCGTGAAACTAAAGCAGAACAGCGATGAAGGCCTCATGGAGCTGCTGCACGCCTCCCGTATTGCCAGCATAATCAGGGCCTTACTTCGAGGCTAGTGCTCACATTGACTTTCACGTTTGGTATAGAGCAGAGCCGGGTGAGCTTCCAACTAGGAACTGGAAGCACAAGGTTTCTTTCGAGAAAACTCATTTTCTTCTATGTGCCATGCCGGCTGTAAGTAAAAGCACGGTAACAACAGTGCTTTTCAGGTAGCTTCGAGGCCGCATGAATGGAGCTTTCAAAACGGGAAAACAAGCCTTGTGCCATCAGTCTCTAATTTCTAGGTTGACACGCAGCATACACGCAGGAGCAGAGCTTCCTGGTTCTACGCAGTGTTCTGGTACTGAAACGGGTGCTGAAGCAAGGCCCCTAGGAGTGTTGAAAAGCTTACTACCTTGAAACTAAAGCAGAACAACGATGAAGGCCTCATGGAGCTGCTGCACGCCTCTCGTTTTGCAAGGATAATCAGGGCCTTACTTCGAAGCTTGGGCTCACGTTGACTTTCACTTTAGGTATAGAGCAGAGCAGGGTGAGCTTCCAACAAGGAACTGGAAACCCAAGGTTTCTTAGGAGAAAACTCATTTTCTTCTCAGAACCATGCCGGCAGTGAGGAAAACCCCGGCAACAACAATGCTTTTCAGGTAGCTTCGAGGCCGCATGAACGGAGCTTTCATAATGGCAAAAGAAGCCTTATGCCATCAGTCTCCAATTTCTAGGTTGACACGCAGCATACACGCAGGACCAGAGCTTACTGTCTCTACGCAGTCTTCTGGTACCGAAACGGTTGCTTAAGCAAAGTCCCTAGGAATGTTGGAAAGCTTACTACCGTGAAACTAAAGCAGAACAGCGATGAAGGCCTCATGGAGCTGCTGCACGCCTCCCGTATTGCCAGCATAATCAGGGCCTTACTTCGAGGCTAGTGCTCACATTGACTTTCACGTTTGGTATAGAGCAGAGCCGGGTGAGCTTCCAACTAGGAACTGGAAGCACAAGGTTTCTTTCGAGAAAACTCATTTTCTTCTATGTGCCATGCCGGCTGTAAGTAAAAGCACGGTAACAACAGTGCTTTTCAGGTAGCTTCGAGGCCGCATGAATGGAGCTTTCAAAACGGGAAAACAAGCCTTGTGCCATCAGTCTCTAATTTCTAGGTTGACACGCAGCATACACGCAGGAGCAGAGCTTCCTGGTTCTACGCAGTGTTCTGGTACTGAAACGGGTGCTGAAGCAAGGCCCCTAGGAGTGTTGAAAAGCTTACTACCTTGAAACTAAAGCAGAACAACGATGAAGGCCTCATGGAGCTGCTGCATGCCTCTCGTTTTGCAAGGATAATCAGGGCCTTACTTCGAAGCTTGGGCTCAGGTTGACATTCACTTTAGGTATAGCGCAGAGCAGGGTGAGCTTCCAACAAGGAACTGGAAACCCAAGGTTTCTTAGGAGAAAACTCATTTTCTTCTCAGAACCATGCCGGCAGTGAGGAAAACCCCGGCAACAACAATGCTTTTCAGGTAGCTTCGAGGCCGCATGAACGGAGCTTTCATAATGGCAAAAGAAGCCTTATGCCATCAGTCTCCAATTTCTAGGTTGACACGCAGCATACACGCAGGACCAGAGCTTACTGTCTCTACGCAGTCTTCTGGTACCGAATCGGTTGCTTAAGCAAAGTCCCTAGGAATGTTGGAAAGCTTACTACCGTGAAACTAAAGCAGAACAGCGATGAAGGCCTCATGGAGCTGCTGCACGCCTCCCGTATTGCCAGCATAATCAGGGCCTTACTTCGAGGCTAGTGCTCACATTGACTTTCACGTTTGGTATAGAGCAGAGCCGGGTGAGCTTCCAACTAGGAACTGGAAGCACAAGGTTTCTTTCGAGAAAACTCATTTTCTTCTATGTGCCATGCCGGCTGTAAGTAAAAGCACGGTAACAACAGTGCTTTTCAGGTAGCTTCGAGGCCGCATGAATGGAGCTTTCAAAACGGGAAAACAAGCCTTGTGCCATCAGTCTCTAATTTCTAGGTTGACACGCAGCATACACGCAGGAGCAGAGCTTCCTGGTTCTACGCAGTGTTCTGGTACTGAAACGGGTGCTGAAGCAAGGCCCCTAGGAGTGTTGAAAAGCTTACTACCTTGAAACTAAAGCAGAACAACGATGAAGGCCTCATGGAGCTGCTGCATGCCTCTCGTTTTGCAAGGATAATCAGGGCCTTACTTCGAAGCTTGGGCTCAGGTTGACATTCACTTTAGGTATAGCGCAGAGCAGGGTGAGCTTCCAACAAGGAACTGGAAACCCAAGGTTTCTTAGGAGAAAACTCATTTTCTTCTCAGAACCATGCCGGCAGTGAGGAAAACCCCGGCAACAACAATGCTTTTCAGGTAGCTTCGAGGCCGCATGAACGGAGCTTTCATAATGGGAAAAGAAGCCTTATGCCATCAGTCTCCAATTTCTAGGTGGACACGCAGCATACACGCAGGACCAGAGCTTACTGTCTCTACGCAGTGTTCTGGTACCGAAACGGTTGCTTAAGCAAAGTCCCTAGGAGTCTTGGAAAGCTTACTACCGTGAAACTAAAGCAGAACAGCGATGAAGGCCTCATGGAGCTGCTGCACGCCTCCCGTTTTGCCAGGATAATCAGGGCCTTACTTCGAGGCTAGTGCTCACATTGACTTTCACGTTTGGTATAGAGCAGAGCCGGGTGAGCTTCCAACTAGGAACTGGAAGCACAAGGTTTCTTTCGAGAAAACTCATTTTCTTCTATGTGCCATGCCGGCTCTAAGTAAAAGCACGGTAACAACAGTGCTTTTCAGGTAGCTTCGGGGCCGCATCAACGGAGCTTTCATAATGGGAAAACTAGCCTTGTGCCGTCAGTCTCTAATTTCTAGGTTGACACGCAGCATACACGCAGGAGCAGAGCTTCCTGGTTCTACGCAGTGTTCTGGTACTGAAACGGGTGCTGAAGCAAGGCCCCTAGGAGTGTTGAAAAGCTTACTACCTTGAAACTAAAGCAGAACAACGATGAAGGGCTCATGGAGCTGCTGCACGCCTCTCGTTTTGCAAGGATAATCAGGGCCTTACTTCGAAGCTTGGGCTCACGTTGACTTTCACTTTAGGTATAGCGCAGAGCAGGGTGAGCTTCCAACAAAGAACTGGCAACCCAAGGTTTCTTAGGAGAAAACTCATTTTCTCCTCAGAACCATGCCGGCAGTGAGGAAAACCCCGGCAACAACAATGCTTTTCAGGTAGCTTCGAGGCCGCATGAACGGAGCTTTCATAATGGGAAAAGAAGCCTTATGCCATCAGTCTCCAATTTCTAGGTTGACTCGCAGCATACACGCAGGACCAGAGCTTACTGTCTCTACGCAGTGTTCTGGTACCGAAACGGTTGCTTAAGCAAAGTCCCTAGGAATGTTGGAAAGCTACTACCGTGAAACTAAAGCAGAACAGCGATGAAGGCCTCATGGAGCTGCTGCACGCCTCCCGTTTTGCCAGCATAATCAGGGCCTTACTTCGAGGCTAGTGCTCACATTGACTTTCACGTTTGGTATAGAGCAGAGCCGGGTGAGCTTCCAACTAGGAACTGGAAGCACAAGGTTTCTTTCGAGAAAACTCATTTTCTTCTATGTGCCATGCCGGCTGTAAGTAAAAGCACGGTAACAACAGTGCTTTTCAGGTAGCTTCGAGGCCGCATGAATGGAGCTTTCAAAACGGGAAAACAAGCCTTGTGCCATCAGTCTCTAATTTCTAGGTTGACACGCAGCATACACGCAGGAGCAGAGCTTCCTGGTTCTACGCAGTGTTCTGGTACTGAAACGGGTGCTGAAGCAAGGCCCCTAGGAGTGTTGAAAAGCTTACTACCTTGAAACTAAAGCAGAACAACGATGAAGGCCTCATGGAGCTGCTGCACGCCTCTCGTTTTGCAAGGATAATCAGGGCCTTACTTCGAAGCTTGGGCTCACGTTGACTTTCACTTTAGGTATAGCGCAGAGCAGGGTGAGCTTCCAACAAGGAACTGGAAACCCAAGGTTTCTTAGGAGAAAACTCATTTTCTTCTCAGAACCATGCTGGCAGTGAGGAAAACCCCGGCAACAACAATGCTTTTCAGGTAGCTTCGAGGCCGCATGAACGGAGCTTTCATAATGGGAAAAGAAGCCTTATGCCATCAGTCTCCAATTTCTAGGTGGACACGCAGCATACACGCAGGACCAGAGCTTACTGTCTCTACGCAGTGTTCTGGTACCGAAACGGTTGCTTAAGCAAAGTCCCTAGGAGTCTTGGAAAGCTTACTACCGTGAAACTAAAGCAGAACAGCGATGAAGGCCTCATGGAGCTGCTGCACGCCTCCCGTTTTGCCAGGATAATCAGGGCCTTACTTCGAGGCTAGTGCTCACATTGACTTTCACGTTTGGTATAGAGCAGAGCCGGGTGAGCTTCCAACTAGGAACTGGAAGCACAAGGTTTCTTTCGAGAAAACTCATTTTCTTCTATGTGCCATGCCGGCTGTAAGTAAAAGCACGGTAACAACAGTGCTTTTCAGGTAGCTTCGGGGCCGCATCAACGGAGCTTTCATAATGGGAAAACTAGCCTTGTGCCGTCAGCCTCTAATTTCTAGGTTGACACGCAGCATACACGCAGGAGCAGAACTTCCTGGTTCTACGCAGTGTTCTGGTACTGAAACGGGTGCTGAAGCAAGGCCCCTAGGAGTGTTGAAAAGCTTACTACCTTGAAACTAAAGCAGAACAACGATGAAGGCCTCATGGAGCTGCTGCACGCCTCTCGTTTTGCAAGGATAATCAGGGCCTTACTTCGAAGCTTGGGCTCACGTTGACTTTCACTTTAGGTATAGCGCAGAGCAGGGTGAGCTTCCAACAAGGAACTGGAAACCCAATGTTTCTTAGGAGAAAACTCAGTGTCTTCTCAGAACCATGCCGGCAGTGAGGAAAACCCCGGCAACAACAATGCTTTTCAGGTAGCTTCGAGGCCGCATGAACGGAGCTTTCATAATGGCAAAAGAAGCCTTATGCCATCAGTCTCCAATTTCTAGGTTGACACGCAGCATACACGCAGGACCAGAGCTTACTGTCTCTACGCAGTGTTCTGGTACCGAAACGGTTGCTTAAGCAAAGTCCCTAGGAATGTTGGAAAGCTTACTACCGTGAAACTAAAGCAGAACAGCGATGAAGGCCTCATGGAGCTGCTGCACGCCTCCCGTTTTGCCAGCATAATCAGGGCCTTACTTCGAGGCTAGTGCTCACATTGACTTTCACGTTTGGTATAGAGCAGAGCCGGGTGAGCTTCCAACTAGGAACTGGAAGCACAAGGTTTCTTTCGAGAAAACTCATTTTCTTCTATGTGCCATGCCGGCTGTAAGTAAAAGCACGGTAACAACAGTGCTTTTCAGGTAGCTTCGAGGCCGCATGAATGGAGCTTTCAAAACGGGAAAACAAGCCTTGTGCCATCACTCTCTAATTTCTAGGTTGACACGCAGCATACACGCAGGAGCAGAGCTTCCTGGTTCTACGCAGTGTTCTGGTACTGAAACGGGTGCTGAAGCAAGGCCCCTAGGAGTGTTGAAAAGCTTACTACCTTGAAACTAAAGCAGAACAACGATGAAGGCCTCATGGAGCTGCTGCACGCCTCTCGTTTTGCAAGGATAATCAGGGCCTTACTTCGAAGCTTGGGCTCACGTTGACTTTCACTTTAGGTATAGCGCAGAGCACGGTGAGCTTCCAACAAGGAACTGGAAACCCAAGGTTTCTTAAGAGAAAACTCATTTTCTTCTCAAAACCATGCCGGCAGTGAGGAAAACCCCGGCAACAACAATGCTTTTCAGGTAGCTTCGAGGCCGCATGAACGGAGCTTTCATAATGGGAAAAGAAGCCTTATGCCATCAGTCTCCAATTTCTAGGTTGACACGCAGCATACACGCAGGACCAGAGCTTACTGTCTCTACGCAGTGTTCTGGTACCGAAACGGTTGCTTAAGCAAAGTCCCTAGGAGTCTTGGAAAGCTTACTACCGTGAAACTAAAGCAGAACAACGATGAAGGCCTCATGGAGCTGCTGCACGCCTCCCGTTTTGCCAGGATAATCAGGGCCTTACTTCGAGTCTAGTGCTGACATTGACTTTCACGTTTGGTATAGAGCAGAGCCGGGTGAGCTTCCAACTAGGAACTGGAAGCACAAGGTTTCTTTCGAGAAAACTCATTTTCTTCTATGTGCCATGCCGGCTGTAAGTAAAAGCACGGTAACAACAGTGCTTTTCAGGTAGCTTCGGGGCCGCATGAATGGAGCTTTCAAAACGGGAAAACAAGCCTTGTGCCATCAGTCTCTAATTTCTAGGTTGACACGCAGCATACACGCAGGAGCAGAGCTTCCTGGTTCTACGCAGTGTTCTGGTACCGAAACGGGTGCTGAAGCAAGGCCCCTAGGATTGTTGAAAAGCTTACTACCTTGAAACTAAAGCAGAACAGCGATGAAGGCCTCATGGAGCTGCTGCACGCCTCCCGTTTTGCCAGGATAATCAGGGCCTTACTTCGAGGCTAGTGCTCACATTGACTTTCACGTTTGGTATAGAGCAGAGCCGGGTGAGCTTCCAACTAGGAACTGGAAGCACAAGGTTTCTTTCGAGAAAACTCATTTTCTTCTATGTGCCATGCCGGCTGTAAGTAAAAGCACGGTAACAACAGTGCTTTTCAGGTAGCTTCGAGGCCGCATGAATGGAGCTTTCAAAACGGGAAAACAAGCCTTGTGCCGTCAGTCTCTAATTTCTAGGTTGACACGCAGCATACACGCAGGAGCAGAGCTTCCTGGTTCTACGCAGTGTTCTGGTACTGAAACGGGTGCTGAAGCAAGGCCCCTAGGAGTGTTGAAAAGCTTACTACCTTGAAACTAAAGCAGAACAACGATGAAGGCCTCATGGAGCTGCTGCACGCCTCTCGTTTTGCAAGGATAATCAGGGCCTTACTTCGAAGCTTGGGCTCAGGTTGACATTCACTTTAGGTATAGCGCAGAGCAGGGTGAGCTTCCAACAAGGAACTGGAAACCCAAGGTTTCTTAGGAGAAAACTCATTTTCTTCTCAGAACCATGCCGGCAGTGAGGAAAACCCCGGCAACAACAATGCTTTTCAGGTAGCTTCGAGGCCGCATGAACGGAGCTTTCATAATGGGAAAAGAAGCCTTATGCCATCAGTCTCCAATTTCTAGGTGGACACGCAGCATACACGCAGGACCAGAGCTTACTGTCTCTACGCAGTGTTCTGGTACCGAAACGGTTGCTTAAGCAAAGTCCCTAGGAGTCTTGGAAAGCTTACTACCGTGAAACTAAAGCAGAACAGCGATGAAGGCCTCATGGAGCTGCTGCACGCCTCCCGTTTTGCCAGGATAATCAGGGCCTTACTTCGAGGCTAGTGCTCACATTGACTTTCACGTTTGGTATAGAGCAGAGCCGGGTGAGCTTCCAACTAGGAACTGGAAGCACAAGGTTTCTTTCGAGAAAACTCATTTTCTTCTATGTGCCATGCCGGCTGTAGTAAACGCACGGTAACAACAGTGCTTTTCAGGTAGCTTCGGGGCCGCATCAACGGAGCTTTCATAATGGGAAAACGAGCCTTGTGCCGTCAGCCTCTAATTTCTAGGTTGACACGCAGCATACACGCAGGAGCAGAACTTCCTGGTTCTACGCAGTGTTCTGGTACTGAAACGGGTGCTGAAGCAAGGCCCCTAGGAGTGTTGAAAAGCTTACTACCTTGAAACTAAAGCAGAACAACGATGAAGGCCTCATGGAGCTGCTGCACGCCTCTCGTTTTGCAAGGATAATCAGGGCCTTACTTCGAAGCTTGGGCTCACGTTGACTTTCACTTTAGGTATAGCGCAGAGCAGGGTGAGCTTCCAACAAGGAACTGGAAACCCAAGGTTTCTTAGGAGAAAACTCATTTTCTTCTCAGAACCATGCCGGCAGTGAGGAAAACCCCGGCAACAACAATGCTTTTCAGGTAGCTTCGAGGCCGCATGAACGGAGCTTTCATAATGGGAAAAGAAGCCTTATGCCATCAGTCTCCAATTTCTAGGTTGACACGCAGCATACACGCAGGACCAGAGCTTACTGTCTCTACGCAGTCTTCTGGTACCGAAACGGTTGCTTAAGCAAAGTCCCTAGGAATGTTGGAAAGCTTACTACCGTGAAACTAAAGCAGAACAGCGATGAAGGCCTCATGGAGCTGCTGCACGCCTCCCGTATGCCAGCATAATCAGGGCCTTACTTCGAGGCTAGTGCTCACATTGACTTTCACGTTTGGTATAGAGCAGAGCCGGGTGAGCTTCCAACTAGGAAGTGGAAGCACAAGGTTTCTTTCGAGAAAACTCATTTTCTTCTATGTGCCATGCCGGCTGTAAGTAAAAGCACGGTAACAACAGTGCTTTTCAGGTAGCTTCGAGGCCGCATGAATGGAGCTTTCAAAACGGGAAAACAAGCCTTGTGCCGTCAGTCTCTAATTTCTAGGTTGACACGCAGCATACACGCAGGAGCAGAGCTTCCTGGTTCTACGCAGTGTTCTGGTACTGAAACGGGTGCTGAAGCAAGGCCCCTAGGAGTGTTGAAAAGCTTACTACCTTGAAACTAAAGCAGAACAACGATGAAGGCCTCATGGAGCTGCTGCACGCCTCTCGTTTTGCAAGGATAATCAGGGCCTTACTTCGAAGCTTGGGCTCACGTTGACTTTCACTTTAGGTATAGAGCAGAGCAGGGTGAGCTTCCAACAAGGAACTGGAAACCCAAGGTTTCTTAGGAGAAAACTCATTTTCTTCTCAGAACCATGCCGGCAGTGAGGAAAACCCCGGCAACAACAATGCTTTTCAGGTAGCTTCGAGGCCGCATGAACGGAGCTTTCATAATGGCAAAAGAAGCCTTATGCCATCAGTCTCCAATTTCTAGGTTGACACGCAGCATACACGCAGGACCAGAGCTTACTGTCTCTACGCAGTCTTCTGGTACCGAAACGGTTGCTTAAGCAAAGTCCCTAGGAGTCTTGGAAAGCTTACTACCGTGAAACTAAAGCAGAACAGCGATGAAGGCCTCATGGAGCTGCTGCACGCCTCCCGTATTGCCAGCATAATCAGGGCCTTACTTCGAGGCTAGTGCTCACATTGACTTTCACGTTTGGTATAGAGCAGAGCCGGGTGAGCTTCCAACTAGGAACTGGAAGCACAAGGTTTCTTTCGAGAAAACTCATTTTCTTCTATGTGCCATGCCGGCTGTAAGTAAAAGCACGGTAACAACAGTGCTTTTCAGGTAGCTTCGAGGCCGCATGAATGGAGCTTTCAAAACGGGAAAACAAGCCTTGTGCCGTCAGTCTCTAATTTCTAGGTTGACACGCAGCATACACGCAGGAGCAGAGCTTCCTGGTTCTACGCAGTGTTCTGGTACTGAAACGGGTGCTGAAGCAAGGCCCCTAGGAGTGTTGAAAAGCTTACTACCTTGAAACTAAAGCAGAACAACGATGAAGGCCTCATGGAGCTGCTGCACGCCTCTCGTTTTGCAAGGATAATCAGGGCCTTACTTCGAAGCTTGGGCTCACGTTGACTTTCACTTTAGGTATAGAGCAGAGCAGGGTGAGCTTCCAACAAGGAACTGGAAACCCAAGGTTTCTTAGGAGAAAACTCATTTTCTTCTCAGAACCATGCCGGCAGTGAGGAAAACCCCGGCAACAACAATGCTTTTCAGGTAGCTTCGAGGCCGCATGAACGGAGCTTTCATAATGGCAAAAGAAGCCTTATGCCATCAGTCTCCAATTTCTAGGTGGACACGCAGCATACACGCAGGACCAGAGCTTACTGTCTCTACGCAGTGTTCTGGTACCGAAACGGTTGCTTAAGCAAAGTCCCTAGGAGTCTTGGAAAGCTTACTACCGTGAAACTAAAGCAGAACAGCGATGAAGGCCTCATGGAGCTGCTGCA
Organism: Eubalaena glacialis; assembly: GCF_028564815.1. NCBI lineage: Eukaryota > Metazoa > Chordata > Mammalia > Artiodactyla > Balaenidae > Eubalaena > Eubalaena glacialis. Next base: position 392,546 of record NW_026871150.1, read on the forward strand.
CGCCTCCCGTTTTGCCAGGATAATCAGGGCCTTACTTCGAGGCTAGTGCTCACATTGACTTTCACGTTTGGTATAGAGCAGAGCCGGGTGAGCTTCCAACTAGGAACTGGAAGCACAAGGTTTCTTTCGAGAAAACTCATTTTCTTCTATGTGCCATGCCGGCTGTAGTAAAAGCACGGTAACAACAGTGCTTTTCAGGTAGCTTCGGGGCCGCATCAACGGAGCTTTCATAATGGGAAAACGAGCCTTGTGCCGTCAGCCTCTAATTTCTAGGTTGACACGCAGCATACACGCAGGAGCAGAACTTCCTGGTTCTACGCAGTGTTCTGGTACTGAAACGGGTGCTGAAGCAAGGCCCCTAGGAGTGTTGAAAAGCTTACTACCTTGAAACTAAAGCAGAACAACGATGAAGGCCTCATGGAGCTGCTGCACGCCTCTCGTTTTGCAAGGATAATCAGGGCCTTACTTCGAAGCTTGGGCTCACGTTGACTTTCACTTTAGGTATAGCGCAGAGCAGGGTGAGCTTCCAACAAGGAACTGGAAACCCAAGGTTTCTTAGGAGAAAACTCATTTTCTTCTCAGAACCATGCCGGCAGTGAGGAAAACCCCGGCAACAACAATGCTTTTCAGGTAGCTTCGAGGCCGCATGAACGGAGCTTTCATAATGGGAAAAGAAGCCTTATGCCATCAGTCTCCAATTTCTAGGTTGACACGCAGCATACACGCAGGACCAGAGCTTACTGTCTCTACGCAGTCTTCTGGTACCGAAACGGTTGCTTAAGCAAAGTCCCTAGGAATGTTGGAAAGCTTACTACCGTGAAACTAAAGCAGAACAGCGATGAAGGCCTCATGGAGCTGCTGCACGCCTCCCGTATGCCAGCATAATCAGGGCCTTACTTCGAGGCTAGTGCTCACATTGACTTTCACGTTTGGTATAGAGCAGAGCCGGGTGAGCTTCCAACTAGGAAGTGGAAGCACAAGGTTTCTTTCGAGAAAACTCATTTTCTTCTATGTGCCATGCCGGCTGTAAGTAAAAGCACGGTAACAACAGTGCTTTTCAGGTAGCTTCGAGGCCGCATGAATGGAGCTTTCAAAACGGGAAAACAAGCCTTGTGCCGTCAGTCTCTAATTTCTAGGTTGACACGCAGCATACACGCAGGAGCAGAGCTTCCTGGTTCTACGCAGTATTCTGGTACTGAAACGGGTGCTGAAGCAAGGCCCCTAGGAGTGTTGAAAAGCTTACTACCTTGAAACTAAAGCAGAACAACGATGAAGGCCTCATGGAGCTGCTGCACGCCTCTCGTTTTGCAAGGATAATCAGGGCCTTACTTCGAAGCTTGGGCTCACGTTGACTTTCACTTTAGGTATAGAGCAGAGCAGGGTGAGCTTCCAACAAGGAACTGGAAACCCAAGGTTTCTTAGGAGAAAACTCATTTTCTTCTCAGAACCATGCCGGCAGTGAGGAAAACCCCGGCAACAACAATGCTTTTCAGGTAGCTTCGAGGCCGCATGAACGGAGCTTTCATAATGGCAAAAGAAGCCTTATGCCATCAGTCTCCAATTTCTAGGTTGACACGCAGCATACACGCAGGACCAGAGCTTACTGTCTCTACGCAGTCTTCTGGTACCGAAACGGTTGCTTAAGCAAAGTCCCTAGGAATGTTGGAAAGCTTACTACCGTGAAACTAAAGCAGAACAGCGATGAAGGCCTCATGGAGCTGCTGCACGCCTCCCGTATTGCCAGCATAATCAGGGCCTTACTTCGAGGCTAGTGCTCACATTGACTTTCACGTTTGGTATAGAGCAGAGCCGGGTGAGCTTCCAACTAGGAACTGGAAGCACAAGGTTTCTTTCGAGAAAACTCATTTTCTTCTATGTGCCATGCCGGCTGTAAGTAAAAGCACGGTAACAACAGTGCTTTTCAGGTAGCTTCGAGGCCGCATGAATGGAGCTTTCAAAACGGGAAAACAAGCCTTGTGCCATCAGTCTCTAATTTCTAGGTTGACACGCAGCATACACGCAGGAGCAGAGCTTCCTGGTTCTACGCAGTGTTCTGGTACTGAAACGGGTGCTGAAGCAAGGCCCCTAGGAGTGTTGAAAAGCTTACTACCTTGAAACTAAAGCAGAACAACGATGAAGGCCTCATGGAGCTGCTGCATGCCTCTCGTTTTGCAAGGATAATCAGGGCCTTACTTCGAAGCTTGGGCTCAGGTTGACATTCACTTTAGGTATAGCGCAGAGCAGGGTGAGCTTCCAACAAGGAACTGGAAACCCAAGGTTTCTTAGGAGAAAACTCATTTTCTTCTCAGAACCATGCCGGCAGTGAGGAAAACCCCGGCAACAACAATGCTTTTCAGGTAGCTTCGAGGCCGCATGAACGGAGCTTTCATAATGGGAAAAGAAGCCTTATGCCATCAGTCTCCAATTTCTAGGTGGACACGCAGCATACACGCAGGACCAGAGCTTACTGTCTCTACGCAGTGTTCTGGTACCGAAACGGTTGCTTAAGCAAAGTCCCTAGGAGTCTTGGAAAGCTTACTACCGTGAAACTAAAGCAGAACAGCGATGAAGGCCTCATGGAGCTGCTGCACGCCTCCCGTTTTGCCAGGATAATCAGGGCCTTACTTCGAGGCTAGTGCTCACATTGACTTTCACGTTTGGTATAGAGCAGAGCCGGGTGAGCTTCCAACTAGGAACTGGAAGCACAAGGTTTCTTTCGAGAAAACTCATTTTCTTCTATGTGCCATGCCGGCTGTAGTAAAAGCACGGTAACAACAGTGCTTTTCAGGTAGCTTCGGGGCCGCATCAACGGAGCTTTCATAATGGGAAAACTAGCCTTGTGCCGTCAGCCTCTAATTTCTAGGTTGACACGCAGCATACACGCAGGAGCAGAACTTCCTGGTTCTACGCAGTGTTCTGGTACTGAAACGGGTGCTGAAGCAAGGCCCCTAGGAGTGTTGAAAAGCTTACTACCTTGAAACTAAAGCAGAACAACGATGAAGGCCTCATGGAGCTGCTGCACGCCTCTCGTTTTGCAAGGATAATCAGGGCCTTACTTCGAAGCTTGGGCTCACGTTGACTTTCACTTTAGGTATAGCGCAGAGCAGGGTGAGCTTCCAACAAGGAACTGGAAACCCAAGGTTTCTTAGGAGAAAACTCATTTTCTTCTCAGAACCATGCCGGCAGTGAGGAAAACCCCGGCAACAACAATGCTTTTCAGGTAGCTTCGAGGCCGCATGAACGGAGCTTTCATAATGGGAAAAGAAGCCTTATGCCATCAGTCTCCAATTTCTAGGTTGACACGCAGCATACACGCAGGACCAGAGCTTACTGTCTCTACGCAGTGTTCTGGTACCGAAACGGTTGCTTAAGCAAAGTCCCTAGGAATGTTGGAAAGCTTACTACCGTGAAACTAAAGCAGAACAGCGATGAAGGCCTCATGGAGCTGCTGCACGCCTCCCGTATGCCAGCATAATCAGGGCCTTACTTCGAGGCTAGTGCTCACATTGACTTTCACGTTTGGTATAGAGCAGAGCCGGGTGAGCTTCCAAGTAGGAACTGGAAGCACAAGGTTTCTTTCGAGAAAACTCATTTTCTTCTATGTGCCATGCCGGCTGTAAGTAAAAGCACGGTAACAACAGTGCTTTTCAGGTAGCTTCGAGGCCGCATGAATGGAGCTTTCAAAACGGGAAAACAAGCCTTGTGCCATCAGTCTCTAATTTCTAGGTTGACACGCAGCATACACGCAGGAGCAGAGCTTCCTGGTTCTACGCAGTGTTCTGGTACTGAAACGGGTGCTGAAGCAAGGCCCCTAGGAGTGTTGAAAAGCTTACTACCTTGAAACTAAAGCAGAACAACGATGAAGGCCTCATGGAGCTGCTGCACGCCTCTCGTTTTGCAAGGATAATCAGGGCCTTACTTCGAAGCTTGGGCTCACGTTGACTTTCACTTTAGGTATAGAGCAGAGCAGGGTGAGCTTCCAACAAGGAACTGGAAACCCAAGGTTTCTTAGGAGAAAACTCATTTTCTTCTCAGAACCATGCCGGCAGTGAGGAAAACCCCGGCAACAACAATGCTTTTCAGGTAGCTTCGAGGCCGCATGAACGGAGCTTTCATAATGGCAAAAGAAGCCTTATGCCATCAGTCTCCAATTTCTAGGTTGACACGCAGTATACACGCAGGACCAGAGCTTACTGTCTCTACGCAGTCTTCTGGTACCGAAACGGTTGCTTAAGCAAAGTCCCTAGGAATGTTGGAAAGCTTACTACCGTGAAACTAAAGCAGAACAGCGATGAAGGCCTCATGGAGCTGCTGCACGCCTCCCGTATTGCCAGCATAATCAGGGCCTTACTTCGAGGCTAGTGCTCACATTGACTTTCACGTTTGGTATAGAGCAGAGCCGGGTGAGCTTCCAACTAGGAACTGGAAGCACAAGGTTTCTTTCGAGAAAACTCATTTTCTTCTATGTGCCATGCCGGCTGTAAGTAAAAGCACGGTAACAACAGTGCTTTTCAGGTAGCTTCGAGGCCGCATGAATGGAGCTTTCAAAACGGGAAAACAAGCCTTGTGCCATCAGTCTCTAATTTCTAGGTTGACACGCAGCATACACGCAGGAGCAGAGCTTCCTGGTTCTACGCAGTGTTCTGGTACTGAAACGGGTGCTGAAGCAAGGCCCCTAGGAGTGTTGAAAAGCTTACTACCTTGAAACTAAAGCAGAACAACGATGAAGGCCTCATGGAGCTGCTGCATGCCTCTCGTTTTGCAAGGATAATCAGGGCCTTACTTCGAAGCTTGGGCTCAGGTTGACATTCACTTTAGGTATAGCGCAGAGCAGGGTGAGCTTCCAACAAGGAACTGGAAACCCAAGGTTTCTTAGGAGAAAACTCATTTTCTTCTCAGAACCATGCCGGCAGTGAGGAAAACCCCGGCAACAACAATGCTTTTCAGGTAGCTTCGAGGCCGCATGAACGGAGCTTTCATAATGGGAAAAGAAGCCTTATGCCATCAGTCTCCAATTTCTAGGTGGACACGCAGCATACACGCAGGACCAGAGCTTACTGTCTCTACGCAGTGTTCTGGTACCGAAACGGTTGCTTAAGCAAAGTCCCTAGGAGTCTTGGAAAGCTTACTACCGTGAAACTAAAGCAGAACAGCGATGAAGGCCTCATGGAGCTGCTGCACGCCTCCCGTTTTGCCAGGATAATCAGGGCCTTACTTCGAGGCTAGTGCTCACATTGACTTTCACGTTTGGTATAGAGCAGAGCCGGGTGAGCTTCCAACTAGGAACTGGAAGCACAAGGTTTCTTTCGAGAAAACTCATTTTCTTCTATGAACCATGCCGGCTGGAAGTAAAGGCACGGTAACAACAGTGCTTTTCAGGTAGCTTCGGGGCCGCATCAACGGAGCTTTCATAATGGGAAAACTAGCCTTGTGCCATCAGTCTCTAATTTCTAGGTTGACACGCAGCATACACGCAGGAGCAGAGCTTCCTGGTTCTACGCAGTGTTCTGGTACTGAAACGGGTGCTGAAGCAAGGCCCCTAGGAGTGTTGAAAAGCTTACTACCTTGAAACTAAAGCAGAACAACGATGAAGGCCTCATGGAGCTGCTGCACGCCTCTCGTTTTGCAAGGATAATCAGGGCCTTACTTCGAAGCTTGGGCTCACGTTGACTTTCACTTTAGGTATAGCGCAGAGCAGGGTGAGCTTCCAACAAGGAACTGGAAACCCAAGGTTTCTTAGGGGAAAACTCATTTTCTTCTCAAAACCATGCCGGCAGTGAGGAAAACCCCGGCAACAACAATGCTTTTCAGGTAGCTTCGAGGCCGCATGAACGGAGCTTTCATAATGGCAAAAGAAGCCTTATGCCATCAGTCTCCAATTTCTAGGTTGACACGCAGCATACACGCAGGACCAGAGCTTACTGTCTCTACGCAGTGTTCTGGTACCGAAACGGTTGCTTAAGCAAAGTCCCTAGGAGTCTTGGAAAGCTTACTACCGTGAAACTAAAGCAGAACAGCGATGAAGGCCTCATGGAGCTGCTGCACGCCTCCCGTTTTGCCAGGATAATCAGGGCCTTACTTCGAGGCTAGTGCTCACATTGACTTTCACGTTTGGTATAGAGCAGAGCCGGGTGAGCTTCCAACTAGGAACTGGAAGCACAAGGTTTCTTTCGAGAAAACTCATTTTCTTCTATGTGCCATGCCGGCTGTAAGTAAAAGCACGGTAACAACAGTGCTTTTCAGGTAGCTTCGGGGCCGCATCAACGGAGCTTTCATAATGGGAAAACTAGCCTTGTGCCGTCAGCCTCTAATTTCTAGCTTGACAGGCAGCATACACGCAGGAGCAGAGCTTCCTGGTTCTACGCAGTGTTCTGGTACTGAAACGGGTGCTGAAGCAAGGCCCTTAGGAGTGTTGAAAAGCTCACTACCTTGAAACTAAAGCAGAAAACGATGAAGGGCTCATGGAGCTGCTGCACGCCTCTCGTTTTGCAAGGATAATCAGGGCCTTACTTCGAAGCTTGGGCTCACGTTGACTTTCACTTTAGGTATAGCGCAGAACAGGGTGAGCTTCCAACAAAAACTGGAAACCCAAGGTTTCTTAGGAGAAAACTCATTTTCTCCTCAGAACCATGCCGGCAGTGAGGAAAACCCCGGCAACAACAATGCTTTTCAGGTAGCTTCGAGGCCGCATGAACGGAGCTTTCATAATGGGAAAAGAAGCCTTATGCCATCAGTCTCCAATTTCTAGGTTGACTCGCAGCATACACGCAGGACCAGATCTTACTGTCTCTACGCAGTGTTCTGGTACCGAAACGGTTGCTTAAGCAAAGTCCCTAGGAATGTTGGAAAGCTACTTCGTGAAACTAAAGCAGAACAGCGATGAAGGCCTCATGGAGCTGCTGCACGCCTCCCGTTTTGCCAGCATAATCAGGGCCTTACTTCGAGGCTAGTGCTCACATTGACTTTCACGTTTGGTATAGAGCAGAGCCGGGTGAGCTTCCAACTAGGAACTGGAAGCACAAGGTTTCTTTCGAGAAAACTCATTTTCTTCTATGAACCATGCCAGCTGTAAGTAAAAGCACGGTAACTACAGTGCTTTTCAGGTAGCTTCGGGGCCGCATGAATGGAGCTTTCAAAACGGGAAAACAAGCCTTGTGCCATCAGTCTCTAATTTCTAGGTTGACACGCAGCATACACGCAGGAGCAGAGCTTCCTGGTTCTACGCAGTGTTCTGGTACCGAAACGGGTGCTGAAGCAAGGCCCCTAGGAGTGTTGAAAAGCTTACTACCTTGAAACTAAAGCAGAACAACGATGAAGGCCTCATGGAGCTGCTGCACGCCTCTCGTTTTGCAAGGATAATCAGGGCCTTACTTCGAAGCTTGGGCTCACGTTGACTTTCACTTTAGGTATAGCGCAGAGCAGGGTGAGCTTCCAACAAAGAACTGGCAACCCAAGGTTTCTTAGGAGAAAACTCATTTTCTCCTCAGAACCATGCGGGCAGTGAGGAAAACCCCGGCAACAACAATGCTTTTCAGGTAGCTTCGAGGCCGCATGAACGGAGCTTTCATAATGGCAAAAGAAGCCTTATGCCATCAGTCTCCAATTTCTAGGTTGACTCGCAGCATACACGCAGGACCAGAGCTTACTGTCTCTACGCAGTGTTCTGGTACCGAAACGGTTGCTTAAGCAAAGTCCCTAGGAGTCTTGGAAAGCTTACTACCGTGAAACTAAAGCAGAACAGCGATGAAGGCCTCATGGAGCTGCTGCACGCCTCCCGTTTTGCCAGGATAATCAGGGCCTTACTTCGAGGCTAGTGCTCACATTGACTTTCACGTTTGGTATAGAGCAGAGCCGGGTGAGCTTCCAACTAGGAACTGGAAGCACAAGGTTTCTTTCGAGAAAACTCATTTTCTTCTATGTGCCATGCCGGCTGTAGTAAAAGCACGGTAACAACAGTGCTTTTCAGGTAGCTTCGGGGCCGCATCAACGGAGCTTTCATAATGGGAAAACTAGCCTTGTGCCGTCAGCCTCTAATTTCTAGGTTGACACGCAGCATACACGCAGGAGCAGAACTTCCTGGTTCTACGCAGTGTTCTGGTACTGAAACGGGTGCTGAAGCAAGGCCCCTAGGAGTGTTGAAAAGCTTACTACCTTGAAACTAAAGCAGAACAACGATGAAGGCCTCATGGAGCTGCTGCACGCCTCTCGTTTTGCAAGGATAATCAGGGCCTTACTTCGAAGCTTGGGCTCACGTTGACTTTCACTTTAGGTATAGCGCAGAGCAGGGTGAGCTTCCAACAAGGAACTGGAAACCCAAGGTTTCTTAGGAGAAAACTCATTTTCTTCTCAGAACCATGCTGGCAGTGAGGAAAACCCTGGCAACAACAATGCTTTTCAGGTAGCTTCGAGGCCGCATGAACGGAGCTTTCATAATGGGAAAAGAAGCCTTATGCCATCAGTCTCCAATTTCTAGGTTGACACGCAGCATACACGCAGGACCAGAGCTTACTGTCTCTACGCAGTGTTCTGGTACCGAAACGGTTGCTTAAGCAAAGTCCCTAGGAATGTTGGAAAGCTTACTACCGTGAAACTAAAGCAGAACAGCGATGAAGGCCTCATGGAGCTGCTGCACGCCTCCCGTATTGCCAGCATAATCAGGGCCTTACTTCGAGGCTAGTGCTCACATTGACTTTCACGTTTGGTATAGAGCAGAGCCGGGTGAGCTTCCAACTAGGAACTGGAAGCACAAGGTTTCTTTCGAGAAAACTCATTTTCTTCTATGTGCCATGCCGGCTGTAAGTAAAAGCACGGTAACAACAGTGCTTTTCAGGTAGCTTCGAGGCCGCATGAATGGAGCTTTCAAAACGGGAAAACAAGCCTTGTGCCATCAGTCTCTAATTTCTAGGTTGACACGCAGCATACACGCAGGAGCAGAGCTTCCTGGTTCTACGCAGTGTTCTGGTACTGAAACGGGTGCTGAAGCAAGGCCCCTAGGAGTGTTGAAAAGCTTACTACCTTGAAACTAAAGCAGAACAACGATGAAGGCCTCATGGAGCTGCTGCACGCCTCTCGTTTTGCAAGGATAATCAGGGCCTTACTTCGAAGTTTGGGCTCACGTTGACTTTCACTTTAGGTATAGAGCAGAGCAGGGTGAGCTTCCAACAAGGAACTGGAAACCCAAGGTTTCTTAGGAGAAAACTCATTTTCTTCTCAGAACCATGCCGGCAGTGAGGAAAACCCCGGCAACAACAATGCTTTTCAGGTAGCTTCGAGGCCGCATGAACGGAGCTTTCATAATGGCAAAAGAAGCCTTATGCCATCAGTCTCCAATTTCTAGGTTGACACGCAGCATACACGCAGGACCAGAGCTTACTGTCTCTACGCAGTCTTCTGGTACCGAATCGGTTGCTTAAGCAAAGTCCCTAGGAATGTTGGAAAGCTTACTACCGTGAAACTAAAGCAGAACAGCGATGAAGGCCTCATGGAGCTGCTGCACGCCTCCCGTATTGCCAGCATAATCAGGGCCTTACTTCGAGGCTAGTGCTCACATTGACTTTCACGTTTGGTATAGAGCAGAGCCGGGTGAGCTTCCAACTAGGAACTGGAAGCACAAGGTTTCTTTCGAGAAAACTCATTTTCTTCTATGTGCCATGCCGGCTGTAAGTAAAAGCACGGTAACAACAGTGCTTTTCAGGTAGCTTCGAGGCCGCATGAATGGAGCTTTCAAAACGGGAAAACAAGCCTTGTGCCATCAGTCTCTAATTTCTAGGTTGACACGCAGCATACACGCAGGAGCAGAGCTTCCTGGTTCTACGCAGTGTTCTGGTACTGAAACGGGTGCTGAAGCAAGGCCCCTAGGAGTGTTGAAAAGCTTACTACCTTGAAACTAAAGCAGAACAACGATGAAGGCCTCATGGAGCTGCTGCATGCCTCTCGTTTTGCAAGGATAATCAGGGCCTTACTTCGAAGCTTGGGCTCAGGTTGACATTCACTTTAGGTATAGCGCAGAGCAGGGTGAGCTTCCAACAAGGAACTGGAAACCCAAGGTTTCTTAGGAGAAAACTCATTTTCTTCTCAGAACCATGCCGGCAGTGAGGAAAACCCCGGCAACAACAATGCTTTTCAGGTAGCTTCGAGGCCGCATGAACGGAGCTTTCATAATGGGAAAAGAAGCCTTATGCCATCAGTCTCCAATTTCTAGGTGGACACGCAGCATACACGCAGGACCAGAGCTTACTGTCTCTACGCAGTGTTCTGGTACCGAAACGGTTGCTTAAGCAAAGTCCCTAGGAGTCTTGGAAAGCTTACTACCGTGAAACTAAAGCAGAACAGCGATGAAGGCCTCATGGAGCTGCTGCACGCCTCCCGTTTTGCCAGCATAATCAGGGCCTTACTTCGAGGCTAGTGCTCACATTGACTTTCACGTTTGGTATAGAGCAGAGCCGGGTGAGCTTCCAAATAGGAACTGGAAGCACAAGGTTTCTTTCGAGAAAACTCATTTTCTTCTATGTGCCATGCCGGCTCTAAGTAAAAGCACGGTAACAACAGTGCTTTTCAGGTAGCTTCGGGGCCGCATCAACGGAGCTTTCATAATGGGAAAACTAGCCTTGTGCCGTCAGTCTCTAATTTCTAGGTTGACACGCAGCATACACGCAGGAGCAGAGCTTCCTGGTTCTACGCAGTGTTCTGGTACTGAAACGGGTGCTGAAGCAAGGCCCCTAGGAGTGTTGAAAAGCTTACTACCTTGAAACTAAAGCAGAACAACGATGAAGGGCTCATGGAGCTGCTGCACGCCTCTCGTTTTGCAAGGATAATCAGGGCCTTACTTCGAAGCTTGGGCTCACGTTGACTTTCACTTTAGGTATAGCGCAGAGCAGGGTGAGCTTCCAACAAAGAACTGGAAACCCAAGGTTTCTTAGGAGAAAACTCATTTTCTCCTCAGAACCATGCCGGCAGTGAGGAAAACCCCGGCAAGAACAATGCTTTTCAGGTAGCTTCGAGGCCGCATGAACGGAGCTTTCATAATGGGAAAAGAAGCCTTATGCCATCAGTCTCCAATTTCTAGGTTGACTCGCAGCATACACGCAGGACCAGAGCTTACTGTCTCTACGCAGTGTTCTGGTACCGAAACGGTTGCTTAAGCAAAGTCCCTAGGAATGTTGGAAAGCTACTACCGTGAAACTAAAGCAGAACAGCGATGAAGGCCTCATGGAGCTGCTGCATGCCTCCCGTTTTGCCAGCATAATCAGGGCCTTACTTCGAGGCTAGTGCTCACATTGACTTTCACGTTTGGTATAGAGCAGAGCCGGGTGAGCTTCCAACTAGGAACTGGAAGCACAAGGTTTCTTTCGAGAAAACTCATTTTCTTCTATGTGCCATGCCGGCTGTAAGTAAAAGCACGGTAACAACAGTGCTTTTCAGGTAGCTTCGAGGCCGCATGAATGGAGCTTTCAAAACGGGAAAACAAGCCTTGTGCCATCAGTCTCTAATTTCTAGGTTGACACGCAGCATACACGCAGGAGCAGAGCTTCCTGGTTCTACGCAGTGTTCTGGTACTGAAACGGGTGCTGAAGCAAGGCCCCTAGGAGTGTTGAAAAGCTTACTACCTTGAAACTAAAGCAGAACAACGATGAAGGCCTCATGGAGCTGCTGCACGCCTCTCGTTTTGCAAGGATAATCAGGGCCTTACTTCGAAGCTTGGGCTCACGTTGACTTTCACTTTAGGTATAGCGCAGAGCAGGGTGAGCTTCCAACAAGGAACTGGAAACCCAAGGTTTCTTAGGAGAAAACTCATTTTCTTCTCAGAACCATGCTGGCAGGGAGGAAAACCCCGGCAACAACAATGCTTTTCAGGTAGCTTCGAGGCCGCATGAACGGAGCTTTCATAATGGGAAAAGAAGCCTTATGCCATCAGTCTCCAATTTCTAGGTTGACTTGCAGCATACACGCAGGACCAGAGCTTACTGTCTCTACGCAGTGTTCTGGTACCGAAACGGTTGCTTAAGCAAAGTCCCTAGGAGTCTTGGAAAGCTTACTACCGTGAAACTAAAGCAGAACAGCGATGAAGGCCTCATGGAGCTGCTGCACGCCTCCCGTTTTGCCAGGATAATCAGGGCCTTACTTCGAGGCTAGTGCTCACATTGACTTTCACGTTTGGTATAGAGCAGAGCCGGGTGAGCTTCCAACTAGGAACTGGAAGCACAAGGTTTCTTTCGAGAAAACTCATTTTCTTCTATGTGCCATGCCGGCTGTAAGTAAAAGCACGGTAACAACAGTGCTTTTCAGGTAGCTTCGGGGCCGCATCAACGGAGCTTTCATAATGGGAAAACTAGCCTTGTGCCGTCAGCCTCTAATTTCTAGGTTGACACGCAGCATACACGCAGGAGCAGAGCTTCCTGGTTCTACGCAGTGTTCTGGTACTGAAACGGGTGCTGAAGCAAGGCCCCTAGGAGTGTTGAAAAGCTTACTACCTTGAAACTAAAGCAGAACAACGATGAAGGCCTCATGGAGCTGCTGCACGCCTCTCGTTTTGCAAGGATAATCAGGGCCTTACTTCGAAGCTTGGGCTCACGTTGACTTTCACTTTAGGTATAGCGCAGAGCAGGGTGAGCTTCCAACAAGGAACTGGAAACCCAAGGTTTCTTAGGAGAAAACTCAGTTTCTTCTCAGAACCATGCCGGCAGTGAGGAAAACCCCGGCAACAACAATGCTTTTCAGGTAGCTTCGAGGCCGCATGAACGGAGCTTTCATAATGGCAAAAGAAGCCTTATGCCATCAGTCTCCAATTTCTAGGTTGACACGCAGCATACACGCAGGACCAGAGCTTACTGTCTCTACGCAGTGTTCTGGTACCGAAACGGTTGCTTAAGCAAAGTCCCTAGGAATGTTGGAAAGCTTACTACCGTGAAACTAAAGCAGAACAGCGATGAAGGCCTCATGGAGCTGCTGCACGCCTCCCGTTTTGCCAGCATAATCAGGGCCTCACTTCGAGGCTAGTGCTCACATTGACTTTCACGTTTGGTATAGAGCAGAGCCGGGTGAGCTTCCAACTACGAACTGGAAGCACAAGGTTTCTTTCGAGAAAACTCATTTTCTTCTATGTGCCATGCCGGCTGTAAGTAAAAGCACGGTAACAACAGTGCTTTTCAGGTAGCTTCGAGGCCGCATGAATGGAGCTTTCAAAACGGGAAAACAAGCCTTGTGCCATCAGTCTCTAATTTCTAGGTTGACACGCAGCATACACGCAGGAGCAGAGCTTCCTGGTTCTACGCAGTGTTCTGGTACTGAAACGGGTGCTGAAGCAAGGCCCCTAGGAGTGTTGAAAAGCTTACTACCTTGAAACTAAAGCAGAACAACGATGAAGGCCTCATGGAGCTGCTGCATGCCTCTCGTTTTGCAAGGATAATCAGGGCCTTACTTCGAAGCTTGGGCTCAGGTTGACATTCACTTTAGGTATAGCGCAGAGCAGGGTGAGCTTCCAACAAGGAACTGGAAACCCAAGGTTTCTTAGGAGAAAACTCATTTTCTTCTCAGAACCATGCCGGCAGTGAGGAAAACCCCGGCAACAACAATGCTTTTCAGGTAGCTTCGAGGCCGCATGAACGGAGCTTTCATAATGGGAAAAGAAGCCTTATGCCATCAGTCTCCAATTTCTAGGTGGACACGCAGCATACACGCAGGACCAGAGCTTACTGTCTCTACGCAGTGTTCTGGTACCGAAACGGTTGCTTAAGCAAAGTCCCTAGGAGTCTTGGAAAGCTTACTACCGTGAAACTAAAGCAGAACAGCGATGAAGGCCTCATGGAGCTGCTGCACGCCTCCCGTTTTGCCAGCATAATCAGGGCCTTACTTCGAGGCTAGTGCTCACATTGACTTTCACGTTTGGTATAGAGCAGAGCCGGGTGAGCTTCCAAATAGGAACTGGAAGCACAAGGTTTCTTTCGAGAAAACTCATTTTCTTCTATGTGCCATGCCGGCTCTAAGTAAAAGCACGGTAACAACAGTGCTTTTCAGGTAGCTTCGGGGCCGCATCAACGGAGCTTTCATAATGGGAAAACTAGCCTTGTGCCGTCAGTCTCTAATTTCTAGGTTGACACGCAGCATACACGCAGGAGCAGAGCTTCCTGGTTCTACGCAGTGTTCTGGTACTGAAACGGGTGCTGAAGCAAGGCCCCTAGGAGTGTTGAAAAGCTTACTACCTTGAAACTAAAGCAGAACAACGATGAAGGGCTCATGGAGCTGCTGCACGCCTCTCGTTTTGCAAGGATAATCAGGGCCTTACTTCGAAGCTTGGGCTCACGTTGACTTTCACTTTAGGTATAGCGCAGAGCAGGGTGAGCTTCCAACAAAGAACTGGAAACCCAAGGTTTCTTAGGAGAAAACTCATTTTCTCCTCAGAACCATGCCGGCAGTGAGGAAAACCCCGGCAAGAACAATGCTTTTCAGGTAGCTTCGAGGCCGCATGAACGGAGCTTTCATAATGGGAAAAGAAGCCTTATGCCATCAGTCTCCAATTTCTAGGTTGACTCGCAGCATACACGCAGGACCAGAGCTTACTGTCTCTACGCAGTGTTCTGGTACCGAAACGGTTGGTTAAGCAAAGTCCCTAGGAATGTTGGAAAGCTACTACCGTGAAACTAAAGCAGAACAGCGATGAAGGCCTCATGGAGCTGCTGCATGCCTCCCGTTTTGCCAGCATAATCAGGGCCTTACTTCGAGGCTAGTGCTCACATTGACTTTCACGTTTGGTATAGAGCAGAGCCGGGTGAGCTTCCAACTAGGAACTGGAAGCACAAGGTTTCTTTCGAGAAAACTCATTTTCTTCTATGTGCCATGCCGGCTGTAAGTAAAAGCACGGTAACAACAGTGCTTTTCAGGTAGCTTCGAGGCCGCATGAATGGAGCTTTCAAAACGGGAAAACAAGCCTTGTGCCATCAGTCTCTAATTTCTAGGTTGACACGCAGCATACACGCAGGAGCAGAGCTTCCTGGTTCTACGCAGTGTTCTGGTACTGAAACGGGTGCTGAAGCAAGGCCCCTAGGAGTGTTGAAAAGCTTACTACCTTGAAACTAAAGCAGAACAACGATGAAGGCCTCATGGAGCTGCTGCACGCCTCTCGTTTTGCAAGGATAATCAGGGCCTTACTTCGAAGCTTGGGCTCACGTTGACTTTCACTTTAGGTATAGCGCAGAGCAGGGTGAGCTTCCAACAAGGAACTGGAAACCCAAGGTTTCTTAGGAGAAAACTCATTTTCTTCTCAGAACCATGCTGGCAGGGAGGAAAACCCCGGCAACAACAATGCTTTTCAGGTAGCTTCGAGGCCGCATGAACGGAGCTTTCATAATGGGAAAAGAAGCCTTATGCCATCAGTCTCCAATTTCTAGGTTGACACGCAGCATACACGCAGGACCAGAGCTTACTGTCTCTACGCAGTGTTCTGGTACCGAAACGGTTGCTTAAGCAAAGTCCCTAGGAGTCTTGGAAAGCTTACTACCGTGAAACTAAAGCAGAACAGCGATGAAGGCCTCATGGAGCTGCTGCACGCCTCCCGTTTTGCCAGGATAATCAGGGCCTTACTTCGAGGCTAGTGCTCACATTGACTTTCACGTTTGGTATAGAGCAGAGCCGGGTGAGCTTCCAACTAGGAACTGGAAGCACAAGGTTTCTTTCGAGAAAACTCATTTTCTTCTATGTGCCATGCCGGCTGTAAGTAAAAGCACGGTAACAACAGTGCTT